>NC_056728.1:1628555002-1628746303 GCF_019279795.1 Protopterus annectens | reverse complement strand
TCCAGTCGTTGAGACCAGCATGGGCAATGACCGCGTCAAACCTGTACATGCTGCAAGTGGAGTGACCTGAGTGCGTGTGTTATGTGGCGGATTCCAGGCGCCCGACAGGCAGCCTACTGTGATCATTCCTTGTTCAGTCTGGTGGGTGGGACGTCGGTGTGTCTGGACAATGGCCACCCATTACAAGTGTGTCTGGCATTGTGTGTGTTGCCTTTGGGGCTCTGACTGTTTAGCACACTGACGTTGAGAACTATGTGTTGCATGTCCTATGTCTTGTGGAGGCAGTTGCTTGGGTGTCTGCTTCAGAGGGCTCGTTAGGTTCGTGACATGTTTTAACAGTGGAGAAGATATAAAGCAAAAAACCTTTCCGGTTCAAACGACAAGGACTGGTACTTGAAGTTTAAAGTTTAAACAGTTAAATTTCAGCCAGTAATGCAGCAAAAGTATTGTAATCCCAGTAGTACATTAAATAACAGTCCAATGCAGTTCCAAATTCCATAAAACGATTTATTAGTCGACACAAAGAACAAAAATTAACACGAGCACTTTCGCCTGGTACCTACCAGGCTTTTTCAGGTGAGACCTAACAGTGCCTCCAGGTATGTCTTAGTGTGTTCATGTGTTTGATTAGCATTTGCGATAGTCACATGTGACACTGGGTTTGTGGTGTGCATGGTGTCCTTCCCCTCCCGTTTGGTCTTGCCAGTCATGGTTTGAGAGAGCACAGCCCCCTGTCTGGCTATATAGTTGCATCCGTCACATGTATTATGTTCAGTGGGGGAGGTGCGGCTTGTCCGTGTCCATGAGGCACCTGTAACAGTGCCCAGGACGCCCAGATTCACCATCTGAACAGGAGAGGTCACTAGCAATTGACCCTTCAACATGCCAGAGAACGTGAATGCATTTGCTGTGTAACTGGGTCAGAAGGCACCTATAGGGAAGTGGGTACACAAGGAGATTCTAGGCCAGTGTAGTACTCCATTTAGTATACATGTACTTTACCTATGTAGGAATACTATGAGAGCAGGTGCAGAGCTTTGTGATATAGAGAACAGACAGTCGGGATTGCAAGAAGAGAGGTTATACACATAAACCTGCGGAGCACGGAGCCAGATATAGTGTAACGTTGTTTACCGCGGTACATGATGCACATGTCCACATATACTGCACCTGACGCCTGTGGTCGGTGCCACAGGCTACGGTGGACAGAGACATCACATACATGGCATGACACAGTACAGGTATGGTGACATTCTGCAGGTGTCGTCGCGAGTGTGCTGGCTACTGACCGCAGGTGTCACCTGTCAGCTGTGGTGCACGGTGCAGCAGTCGGATGCTGTGCCGTACAGGAATATGTCATGTCGCGATGCGTACACCTCTATGGCACACACCCCATTGTGTGCAGATGGGGACACCTGTCTGTGTGGTCAGCACCCTCACAAGACAATGCACCCACGCCATGTCACAAGGGGTGGTCTTGCACAGGTGGCCAGTAAGGCTCACAGGTATGGCATTGACAGGGCTGTACAATGCAGCACCAGTACGGGATGGTCACCCTGTGTGGTCAGTGTCCAGTCACAACACTATATCTGCATACACCCTCACAACAGGCAGCAGACATACACACATGTTGACACACTGACATGGTGGTGACCACACATGTCTACACAGAGGGATGACGTGTTGCATGTACTGCACTATCCACATCCATGCACCCCACACTGAGGTAGGTACAGATCTCTACCATGGTGTACAGTGATGTGGCACGTGGCACATAGTCCCCGATCTGTGGCATACATGGGCACATTCCTGCACACATGTTGGTGCTAGGAATGCCACACCCGCTATATGGGATATGTGCAGGCGTGCAGCGGTATGTAGTGCATCCTGCGTACTACCACTGTATCTGGCAGCTGTGCCAATATTTGCACTTGGGAGGTGGTAGGGGTTACAGTGGCCATGTGACATATGGTCGATGATGCATGGCCGATGGGTATGCATTATGGCAGCGCTGTCATGTAAAGGTGACATAGCAGACTGTATGCACATGGCAGGGTAGGATGGTGTGTGACACGCCTGTGACCAGCACCTGCACACATGCATGTGGACAGGTGTTTAAACACATGGTGTACACACAGACTGCCATGCGTGCTGTTACTATGCCACCATATGACGGCCCCCATGATGGGTATGCATGTGGTAGGGGGTTGCAACTGTGTTATGGACACTGGACACTGCTCATGCATGGCTGCACCATGCACAGTACATGTGTCACATGTATCCCCTGTTGCCATGTGTGTATGCATTGCTACGTTGTGACATGTGTCGACATACATGGAACATGGACTGTGGTATGGTATCACAGCTGTCACAGGCAAACTGTACAAGGGTATGTGTCCCAGTGAACACCGCTACACTCTGTAGGGGGTGCATACCACAGACATGTGTCCGCCTTCCCTTCGTGTGTGTATTACCGTGTATGCCTGTGTTATGCATGTGGTACATCACAGGCTTCGTATGTGTCCTGCGTGCAGTCCATGCACACAGCCAGGAAATCACATATGTGACATATCCGGACATTGTTTCACTGTGGTACAGCTGCAGTCATGTGTCATATCTGTGTCAGGCCCGTGGTATGTGTGGAGCATGCCTGTCCGTGTATACCAGTATGGGTGGACTACATCACACCTGTGGGATCATTGATAGTACATGTGTACTTTGCACGATGGACGTACACTGCCACATAGTCTTGTGGACATATGTCACATGCTGTTGCTGGACCATGAGGCATACTGCTGCACAGATGACATGGTGCTGGCATGGCAGCTACAGTGTTCACTGCAGTGTGTACATGTTCAGCCTGCACCCGTGACGCCTGTGCTGTCATCTGTGTGTGTACGTGTAACTGCATGTGTGTCCACCCTCTGCGTGTGTACGGGTTTACCTGGCCGTGACTTGCGGTGTGTGCACTCCGTCTGCATGCTGGACGGTGCGTAGCACATACTACGTGTGTGAGCATGGCCGGGTTGCTGTTGTGTGGGTGGACACACATGACGGTCCACATTCTGCCTCCCATGATTTCACCCCATGTGTATGCATGTCTGCACTGTGCAGATTCTAAGTGTCTGAGCATGCCCAGTAAGCAGCTGTGTAGATGGACACACAGTACAGTGCACACCGCGCCCGTCTGCATTGATACCCCATGTGCATGCCTGTTTCCCCTTCGCAACCGCCACGTCTGTGGCATGGCCGGGTTGCTGTTGTGTGGGTGGACACACGACGGTCCACATTCTGCCTCCCATGATTTCACCCCATGTGTATGCATGTCTGCACTGTGCAGATTCTAAGTGTCTGAGCATGCCCAGTAAGCAGCTGTGTAGATGGACACACAGTACAGTGCACACCGCCCGTCTGCATTGATACCCGTGTGCATGCCTGTTTCCCGCAACCGCCACGTCTGTGGCATGGCGGGTTGCTGTTGTGTGGGTGGACACACGACGGTCCACATTCTGCCTCCCATGATTTCACCCCATGTGTATGCATGTCTGCACTGTGCAGATTCTAAGTGTCTGAGCATGCCCAGTAAGCAGCTGTGTAGATGGACACACAGTACAGTGCACACCGCCCGTCTGCATTGATACCCGTGTGCATGCCTGTTTCCCCGCAACCGCCACGTCTGTGGCATGGCCGGTTGCTGTTGTGTGGGTGGACACACACGATGGTCCACATTCTGCCTCCCATGATTTCGCCCCATGTGTATGCATGTCTGCACTGTGCAGATTCTAAGTGTCTGAGCATGCCCAGTAAGCAGCTGTGTAGATGGACACACAGTACAGTGCACACCGCCCATCTGCGTTGATACCCCATGAGCATGTCTGTCTCCCCTTCGCAACCGCTAGGTGTGAGGGCATGGCCAGTACACCATTCGGGGGTTCACACTACAGTCAGCATCGATGTCTGCTACTAGGCGTGTAGCCATGGCCAATGACATCCTGCATAGCCATGGTGACCATCCAGGTGAGTCATATGTGGTTGTTATGCCACAATGGCTGCCTACATCATGCACGCCGGATGCCCTCTCATATGGTATACTGTATGTGGTGCATCCCGTATCCATGTCGTGATGTACTGCTCCGTAGTTAGTTGGTATTCCTGACTGCAGCACTACCGTGTTACTGTATGCCCACCTTGGGATGGTAACATGCTGTGTGACTGCGCACTCTGTCTTCATTCCCTATCAGCTGCCTTGCTTCTGCAGATGATATCACCCACCTAGGGGTATGCCTCCTGACAGTGCTGTGCTTAGTAATCTCGGTAGCTCGTTCTGTAAATGCATCATGCTGTAGTGTGTTCATGTAGGTAGGCGTAGGTTCAACTCCCGGCCCTTCCCGGTGTGTGTGTGTGTGTGTGTGTGTGTTTCCAGCTTCCTCTGCAGATGGACATGCTTTTAGACGCTTCGCAACACATACCTTGGCTATTGCCAGCTATTCCCTTATGGATGATGTCACCCGCCTAGAAGTATGCCTCTGACAGCGCTGTGCTGAGTAATCTCGGTAGCGCGTTCTGTAAATGCATCATGCTGTAGTGAGTTCATGTAGGTAGGTGTAGGTTCAACTCCCGGCCCTTCCCCGTGTGTGTGTGTGTGGGGGTGTGTGTGTTTCCAGCTGCCTCTGCAGATGAACATGCTTTTAGACGCTTCGCAACACATACCTTGGCCATTGTCAGCTATTCCCTTACGGATGATATCACCTGCCTAGAAGTATGCCTCTGACAGCGCTGTGCTCAGTAATCTCGGTAGCGCGTTCTGTATGTTCATCATGCTGTAGTGTGTTCATGTAGATAGGCATAAGTTCAACTCCCGGCCCTACCCCGTGTGTGTGTGAGGTGTGTGTGTGTTTCCAGCTGCCTCTGCAGATGGACATGCTTTTAGACGCTTCGCAACACATACCTTGGCTATTGCCAGCTATTCCCTTATGGATGATGTCACCCGCCTAGAAGTATGCCTCTGACAGCACTGTGCTCAGTAATCTCGGTAGCGCATTCTGTAAATGCATCATGCTGTAGTGAGTTCATGTAGGTAGGCGTAGGTTCAACTCCCGGCCCTTTCCCGTGTGTGTGTGTGTGTGTGTGTGTGGGGGGTGTGTGTGTTTGCAGCTGCCTCTGCAGATGAACATGCTTTTAGATGCTTCGCAACACATACCTTGGCTATTTTCAGCTATTCCCTTACAGATGATGTCACCCGCCTAGAAGTATGCCTCTGACAGCGCTGTGCTCAGTAATCTCGGTAGCGCGTTCTGTATGTTCATCATGCTGTAGTGTGTTCATGTAGGTAGGCGTAGGTTCGACTCCCGGCCCTTCCCCGTGTGTGTGTGTGTGTGTGTGTGTGTTTCCAGCTGCCTCTGCAGATGGACATGCTGAACGCCGCAACACATACCTTGGCTATTGCCAGCTATTCCCTTACGGATGATGTCACCCGCCTAGAAGTATGCCTCTGACAGCACTGTGCTCAGTAATCTGGGTAGCGCGTTCTGTAAATGCATCATGCTGTAGTGAGTTCATGTAGGTAGGCATAGGTTCGACTCTCGGCCCTTCCCCATGTGTGTGTGTTTCCAGCTACCTCTGCAGATGAACATGCTTTTAGACGCTTCGCAACACATACCTTGGCTATTGTCAGCTATTCCCTTACGGATGTTGTCACCCGCCTAAAAGTATGCCTCTGACAGCGCTGTGCTCAGTAATCTCGATAGCGCGTTCTGTATGTTCATCATGCTGTAGTGTGTTCATGTAGGTAGGTGTAGGTTCGACTC
The DNA here is from genome assembly GCF_019279795.1 of Protopterus annectens. NCBI lineage: Eukaryota > Metazoa > Chordata > Ceratodontiformes > Protopteridae > Protopterus > Protopterus annectens. The sequence goes on along the minus strand of NC_056728.1, from coordinate 1,628,740,496 downwards.
CCGGCCCTTCCCTGTGTGTGTGTGTGTGTTTCCAGCTGCCTCTGCAGATGGACATGCTTTTAGATGCTTCGCAACACATACCTTGGCTATTGCCAGCTATTCCCTTACGGATGATATCACCCACCTAGAAGCATGCCTCTGACAGCACTGTGCTCTGTAATCTCGGTAGCGCGTTCTGTAAATGCATCATGCTGTAGTGAGTTCATGTAGGTAGGCATAGGTTCGACTCCTGGCCCTTCCCCGTGTGTGTGTGTTTCCAGCTGCCTCTGCAGATGAACATGCTTTTAGACGCTTCGCAACACATACCTTGGCTATTGTCAGCTATTCCCTTACGGATGATGTCACCCGCCTAGAAGTATGCCTCTGACAGCGCTGTGTTCAGTAATCTCGGTAGCGCGTTCTGTATGTTTATCATGCTGTAGTGTGTTCATGTAGGTAGGCATAGGTTCAACTCCCGGCCCTTCCCCGTGTGTGTGTGAGGTGTGTGTGTGTGTGGGGGTGTGTGTGTTTCCAGCTGCCTCTGCAGATGAACATGCTTTTAGACGCTTCGCAACACATACCTTGGCTATTGTCAGCTATTCCCTTACGGATGATGTCACCCGCCTAGATGTATGCCTCTGACAGCGCTGTGCTCAGTAATCTCGGTAGCGCGTTCTGTATGCTCATCATGCTGTAGTGTGTTCATGTAGGTAGGCGTAGGTTCGACTCCCGGCCCTTCCCCCTGTGTGTGTGAGGTGTGTGTGTGTGTGTTCCCAGCTTCTCTGCGGATGGACATGCTTTTAGATGCTTTGCAACACATACCTTGGCTATTGCCAGCTATTCCCTTACGGATGATGTCACCCGCCTAGAAGTATGCCTCTGACAGCGCTGTGCTCAGTAATGTTGGTAGCGCGTTCTGTAAATTCATCATGCTGTTGTGTGTTCATGTAAGTAGGCGTAGGTTCGACTCCCGGCCCTTCCCGGTGTGTGTGTGTTCACAGCTGCCCTAGTAGAGTGTAGTTATTTTAGACGCTTGGCAACACATACCTTGGCTATCGGCGGCTATTCCTTTACGGATGTTGTCACCCACCTGGACGTGTGCCTCTGACGGTGCTGTGTTCAGTGGTCCACGTAGCGCGTTCCATACCTGTGTCATACTGTTGTGCGGTTGGGTATGTGGGGGTGTGGTCAATCACCATGCCTGCCAGCTGTGTGTGTGTGTCTATGCTCCCAGCCGCATGGGTTCATAGGGTATGGCTTTAGAGTTTCCGCAGAACACTTATATCCTGCCGCCATCCCTGTGTTTGTGGATGGTGAGATGCAGCTCGTGGACTGCCTGTGTGCCTGCTGTGGTTGGCGACCTCCATAGCGTGTTCTCCACGTGCACCCTGCTGTGGTGTGGTGGGGTGGTGCTGTGTACGTTACACTCATGGCCTTGCCACATGTGTCCGTCTGTATCTCTCTCGTTGTATATATACATACCTATGTTGTGTCCATAGTGCTGCTCTTGCATGGACAGCTGTCTGTCCCATGTATCGCATATTTGCACGGCTGACACATAGAACTGTGGTACGATGCATATCCACTCATTGTCCATGCAACGTCCATATTCCAGAACGCCCTAGAGACATCTGCTGGATATCGTGGCAGACAGCTATCCTTGCTGTACTGACACTGTACCCGTACACGCCATAAACCTTGTGTATAATTGCATGTTTATGGTGTGTGTATGTCTATCTGTGCTGTATGCATGGTCATGTGTGTGTCCCACTATAGCCGTCTGTGCAGGTGCCGCCACTATGGGTAATCCTTGTAGACCGCTGTTTCATGTGCACTTCAGCACATACCTGCAGACCGTACTACCCCTCCTACGGCAGCGGCCTTAGATCGACCGCTGCCCTAGGCTCTAGGGCTCCATGGCACCCACCACCACAACACATGGTGCCCCCATCCTGGTGTACCTACATGACATACCTACTAGACAGGTGGCCCTACTAGTGCGGCGCCCTAGGCAGCCGCAGGATTGGCGTATGCCTACGGCCGGCTATGAGCACATCACAAGGCATACGTTTACATTCAGTGTTTTACAAAGGCTAGGTTATAATACCAGAGGGGGGGACCTCATCAACTATGCTTTAGAATGCGGATTGAGATGGATTATTAGGTGGAGAGTTGACCACACACCAGGGCTGAATGATGAAACACTGATTAAGCCACTTTTGAGAAGCAGGTGGCTTAAACCCAAGTAACAGGAATGTAGTTTAGGTACAGATATACAGTTAACACACATTAGTCCACTCTTTCAGTTGTTTACCACTGTATTACATTGATATGATATACATATCTTCTATATATATTGTTAGATCTTTGATTGATGAGTATTAGGCATAGTACAATATATAATACATGTTTTAATAGGATGTTTTTGGAGATGTTAATATATGTGTGTGTAGTTAACATTGCGTCTGTGCTTTATATGCTGTGGTTAATTGTTCATTGTTTGCTGAGAAATTGACCAATGAAAGTGTAAGGAGGGATATTTAAAGCCTGGATGCTTTTATGTTATGTGTAAGTCTGACGGAGCCTACGGGTGAAAGCGCTTACTTGTCTATGAAGGAACCTTTGTATACCATTTGGGCACTGTCCTGGACAATTTCTACGTTGACTGTTTCATCTGCCTATGTGTGTTTTGGATTGTGTGCCATAAGGTGCCAGTGGTTCTTTGATGTTGATTAGGTGTATTCCATGGTCAATTGACATTAATCCTATTAATTCATTGAAGGATGTTCTTTATAAGTGGGAACGCCATAGTTTAACCATCCTATGACCTTCCTAGTTGACGTTGTTGGTGTGCCATTAGTATGTGTTCCACAGGTCGCCCATTTGTTCCGCAGTATGGAAGCGAGTGATCCCCATTTTGTTGCTGGCAGATTGAGTGCTGTGTACGCCGGTATTCGCACGGTGGTCTGACTTTGTATGGGGAGTGTCTACTGTAGTCCCTATCTGTATTTCCTGTGTTATGCCTTACTGCAGCTGTGTAATTCCACCAGGTTTCCAGTTATGGGTGCCATCTTGGTCGTGACGCTTGTCCATCCATGGGAATTGCCTACTGGACACTGGTATAGGGCTGTACACATTTCACACCTGCATTTAGCATTATCCGGTGGATGCTTTGCATTATTAGTGGGGAGTAAGGCATGTGCTATACCCACATCCCTCCCACGGGCGGGACAACGGATTATCTGCCAAACAACACCGAGCCCCATTTCTGCATACCCAGGAGCCCATGGCTGCAACCCTCGACGGTACCCATTACACATCCTTCATGTGTGCGGGACTGGGATGTGGACGCACTTCTATGGACTCGACAATCTGGGGATTTCTGTTCATATGTCCTGCATTTCATGGACACTTGTCATCAACCTTAAACACGCTGGTGGTGCATATGTCTAGCTGTGCCGTAGTCACGGCTGTCACTTCTTCTGGGTCGATCGATCGCAGCTGGTAGATATTGCATACGGATCAATTTTTGGGGTCCTACAATGGACACCAATGTGCAAATGTAAAGTGTAGAACTTGTTGGACTGTGTCCATCTGGCCAGTGGTTTTGACTGCTGCTGTATGTTCCCCAATCGCGGATGTCTGTTTGACTACCCATATTATGTAGTGCTACGACAACCAGGTTTTTCAAAACTGAACCCAAATGGTGTACATCCAAAGATGCAAGTTAGCAACTGCTTTAAATAATCCTCAGAAGTCCCAATAGGAAAGATTCGCCACTTTATTGTCAAAATAACACCACCAAAACAAGTAGATCACGAGCACTTTCGCCCGGTCTTACCGGGCATTTTCAAGTGTAATTAGCTAAAACAATAACTCTAGCTTTTATAGCGCAAGTGCGTTCTGTTAATTAACTTATTGATTAAAATATCACCATATTGTAAATAAATTAAATCCACTTCTACAAGCATTAAAGAGACAAATACATATTTAAAAATGCTCGACACAATAAATGCATTGTTAAAATGTATGTATGCAACTTATATGTATTCAAACAAAATTCATTCTTTATGTTAAAAGTTGTTTGTGAACCATTTGAACCAAATAAAACATCAGTACCATGGTGATATTTTAATCAATTAGTTCTATAAAAGCTAGAGTTATTGGTTTAGCTAATTACACCTGAAAAGCCCGGTAAGACCGGGCGACAGCGCTCGTGATCTACTTGTTTTGGTGGTGTTATTTTGACAATAAAGTGGCGCATCTTTCCTATTGGGACTTCTGAGGATTATTTAAAGCAGTTGCTAACTTGCATCTTTGGATTTACACCATTTGGGTTCATTTTTGAAACACTTGGTTTTCGTAGCACTACATTGTGTTTGCTTGGTGCTCTCGGTTTAGGACCTGGTGGGTCCTTTTCCTAGTTTTTTCTTGGTAAACTGTTCCTTTCTTCTTACCCATATTATGTATTACTTGGCCTATCTATATCCATGTTCCAGTAAGCGGAAATACAGCAGACCCTGAGTCCTGGTCATCTTCATAAAATACATTCTTGAACATAAACCATGCCAAGACAGACGATGACAGAAACGATACACTCCACAGTCATAGGATACTGAGCTCTTTCACCCACTAACATGGGGCAACGTTGGAGTACGAGATACATTAGATAGTCGTCCCTTATATACTTCCTTCTGAGTCAGTTTAATGTCAACTAATTAATAGACTTGCTCATAGTTCAGTGGACCGTGCTCCAAGTCTTGATGATAAAGTGACATGTAGAACTCAGTGTTGCATACATTACTGAATGGAAACAATGATACAACAACGATGTGTTAATATAAATACAATATTGGTCAATACCATCAGTATATTGAAACATAGTTGATAATTGTTGTGAGTAAACCTTAGAATGTAGTGTGTTGGTAATGCTTTTGTTTATCAATGTGTATAATTGTTGCATTAAGATTCCAAATCATGGAATAAATAAGTACAATTACATGCATATTTTGTATAAATATGAATGTAAATAAGGGTCACAATGTTAAATATGGATATGACTGTATTATTACTATATCAATATGATATGGACTAAACTGTAGTTGTTCACATCTTGTTTTCAGGTGACAAATCTATGTCCATGCGTCATATATACGGGCCGTCGGACTGCTGTGTGTAGATATATACATGTGAACCCCTCGTTTCATACCTTGCTTTGTTACTGTCTGTGGATTACCTGTGTACACACATCAATTACCATGCCATACCTTTCCACTGTACAGGTTCGGGCATGGTGTACGGCTGGTTGGCCCTTAATGTTGCTGTGTGTTACATTGACCTGTGTCTATCTGGCAATTCGCTGGCGTGTCATGTGAGACCTTCTTGCTTCTATAGGGACATGATCCCATAATTGTGACGTGCTTCCACTGGCCATATATTTCTCTGTCGTCTGTGATCTGTGTGTAACCAGTCCTTTCAGGACACTTTCTATTGTTGTTCTTCTTTGGTACATATATGAGTACTTTGGTATGTTGTGCTATTATTGTGTGTGGCGCATTTCTCCACGGGCCTCCGCTGACACTGGACATATATCCAGCTAGCCTAGCCCGGTCAACAAGTGTGAGCCCACTGAACACTTTTCATACGGGTGCACCTTCTGACAAGTGGGTCGAGTTACAGATGCATAACCGTCGTCTATCCATACTACTAATGCACACGTTATTCTAACCGCATTCTATGTTTGTCTTATCACATAGCGTGTGTTTCTCACTATTCCTAATGGTACTTTACATGGCATTGCCCAATTCCATACTTTCAGGGGCTGACAGTTTTGAGACATGTATGATTGACTTGGAGGACACGGCCTTAATATTCCCTGCTGTGAGCGGATCACACACGCACACGCGCACTTGCATTTCCTAATTGTGGGTTACGCGCAGGCGCACATGCATATCCGTATCCTGGTTACATATGTTTACTGGGTCTGTGTGGTTACGTGGCCTGTGTTAGTTGTGACTGTTCCGGTAACATATCTCTGATCCGGTTGACGGACGTGTGCGGAACGCACTTTCACCTTACACATGTAACAGTCTTTGCGGCATGGGCGCATTACGTACACGTGCACATTTATATGTTCTATAGTCGTAATTCAAATGGGACTGCATTCACGTTTGCCGGTTACTGTGACCACTACACGTTAGCTGTTCAGTCTCATTTACATGCATACCCATGGTACTTAGCTAAATTTACATATCCCCCCCCCGCACTCACGTACGTCACAGGCATCCATTCTCCTGCTGGGAAAGGTGCGGTACTACATGTTAAACATTCCTCATTCCCTCCCGCTCATGGCCCAGGATGCATATGTCGTGACCGCAGGGATATTCAGATCACAGGGGCTTATATCCCCTACACATACAGGCCTTCGATTGTCAGGGTGTTCCTGTGGTGCTTTGGGTTTGGTCTTGTCTGCCTAGTGTACGGAACTGCCTTGACCGTGTACGAATGTCAGACGAGTCACATGGGCACGGTTTGTCTGTGTCTATGATACCATATCCCCCCCCCATTATTCCTAACCGTGTGCGCTGATTGGCCGGCGTGCCCGTTGTAGATCTTGTTATAGTAATTGCACACGGTCTGGTTGAACGGACCTATTTCCATTACTAAACTTCGGTATTTATAACCTGTATCGCTATATTACATGGGTTTAACATTGCGTGACGGCTTCCACCGAGCCACGGACATGTCCGTTGCTTAGTTTGGGGCAGTCCCGCTCTGCTACACACATTTAACATGGCGGAATAGGTTGTACAGCTCAGCAACGGGGACATCGGGCTCTCCGTCACTGTTTAGTATTGAATCGCTATGTTGACATTATTTCACATAGCGTGACAGTGTCGACATTGGTTACGGACATCTCGCGCAGTACGTCCGCACCGCCACGGGTGCCGTATGTCTGCTTTGGGCGGCGGACAGGCATTATGCTGTGCCATTATGTCTGTGAATATATGGTTTCTTTCCATAGATGATATAGCATACTAGCAATGACCCGCATCTGGGTGTGGGTACTGTAGGTGTGGCCTTAGGTCAGGTGGTGCCCTAGGCAGAAGGACTCCATGGTGCCCCCACCACATCACCCGCTACCCCCATCCTGGTCTACCTACACGGAATAAAGGCTGGTAAGGTGCCCCTAGCAGAGCGTCGCCCTAGGCAGCTGCCTACTTGGCCTATGCCTAAGGCCGGCTATGTGTGTGGTCCCTCGGGCGTCGGGCTCGGGAACGCACCACATCTGCTGTGGGTATGTCTAGCATCACCCACATCCAGGTGTGGTTTATTGCTATGATGTTCCATGTGTACAGACACGTGTGTTTGGACAACGTACAATAGCTTCTGCTGTTGGCATACAATGCTGTGGGTGGTGCCGGTTACCATACATATGGCTTTCTCAAAAGCCGACTTCACACTTCTAAACACTAGTGTGGTCTCCTTTAAGGCCCCTGAGCCAGTGGTAAACATTACTCAAGCCACTGAATCACTTACATATGCCTTCTACCAGCACCTACAGGACTGCATGGATCAGGCAATCCCTTACACAACTGTGACTCTTTGTACCAATGCCAAGCATCCAGTCTGGTGTACCCCAGCCATACACAAGCTCTACAACGAAAGGAGGTAGCTACTACAAGACAGAGCAGAATCCTTGTAAGGTATGACACCCTTGCTCATTATATGTGAAGAACTACAAGCTCTCATGACATCATCCAGGGCAAATCCGACAGATATATCACCAAGGACTCGACAGACAATCATACGGCCTTCTTTAGCTATGTTGGACACCTGGGAGGACACTCCCAGATATGCTCGGACGGGGTTCAGAATGATGTGAAGTTTACTGAACCTACACACATTGCCAACATACTGGCTAACAGGTTCGGTGCAAACATCTCCCCCCCCCACATGGAGAGATGTCTGTACCAGAGGATTGTGGCCCCCAAAACTTCTGTAACGCACAGGTGGGACATGCTCTCTCCAAGGCAGTGAACACAGCATCCATGGGACCAGATGGTGTCCCGGCTGTGTACTCCATGAACTCATTGAGGAATTAGACCCACAGTTAGGACAGCTGTTTAATCTTAGCCTCACCTCAGGTAACGTACCCAAGTTGTGGCGCTGGCGACTGTAGTCCCACTTCACAGGGCAGTGCCTCCACTGACCCTGGTAATTACCATCCCATTAGCTTGACAAGCCTTATCTGCAAAGCCATGGGGAAGGATCATAATGGAACTCATAGATGAAGACATAGGGGACTTGCATACTTTGCATCCAACCCAGTTTGGCTTGGTCAAAGGCAGATCATGCATTTAAAACTTGGTTGACTTTTTAGGAACAGTCACCGAGGCCATTGATGAGGGTCAGGCAGTCCATACAGCCTACCTCGACCTGGCAAAGGCCTTCAACACAATACCCCCCTCAGGTATCATTGATAAACCCATCGGCTTGGACGTGAACCCGTACATCGCAGGATGGGTTGCAAACTGGCTAGGTGACAGAACCCACATGGTCATACTCACAGCCGGTCACAGGTGGTGTCCCACGGGGCTCAGTCCTGGGTCCACTCTTTTTCTGCATCTACATTTCCAAAGTACAAGCAAACACAGGGGGGTTATGGCTGACAATGTTTGTAGATGACTGCGAACTGGGTGCCATAGTGGGACGGACATCTGACACAGATATCCTTCAGAAGGGCCTCACAGATATGGATATCTAGTGCCAGGGACATGGCCTACAGCTAAATGCCGGGAAATGCATAGTCATACCCTTCGGGAAGAACAAGGTTACCCCTAGCTGCCATATAGGTGGCAATCCACTGAGCACAGAGGGAGTTACCAGGGATCTGGGGACCCAGGTTGTCAGTCACCGTTTGTTCGACACACACGTTGCTAACGTAGTTAGGTAGACCTTCTACATTGCCCACCTGATCGTGCAGGGATTCACATCTAAATCAGGGGAGGTCATCGTCTCCTTGTACTCATCACTCATTAGACCTATGATTGAGTACATTGCCCTGTTCGGAAGGTATCTGACCTGACACCTGCAGAGCTGGGAAGGCCCCATAGGTTCATCGTCAAACGGATGCAGGGACTCAGGAATTTGTGTTATGCTGCCCGACTGAAAGGACTCCTACTCTATTCAGTCACATACCACTTGCTCAGTGGTGACCTGTGCCTGACATACAAGGCCATGTCGACCCATATTTGATGACTATGCTTCACCTAATGGATCTACATCCCTCAGAACCACAGGGGCAGGTGACGTGAACCTTGACACGGTCATTAATAGAATGTGTTGGAGGGACAGATTCATCACCCAGACACTCACTATGCTGTGGAACAACATCCCAGTACATGTGAGGCAGAGCACCTCGCTGGCCTTGTTCGAGGGGGATCTTGACCAATGGATGGGTGATTGCAGATATACCCCAGGGATTACTTCATTGTCACTGCTTGACAGAGGTACAGCAATATAACAGGCATTGTTTTCTTCGGACTGGAGGGGTGGCAAAGGCAACATAACTATGGGCTAGGGTTATAGCTGCCCTTGGGCAGATAGCATACTATGTACCTATGGACCTATGAACCTATGTTCATAGTTTGTCCCATTCACACTTGTCTATCCCCTGTCCTCATTCGTATGTGTATATTTCTGTGGCACATGATTGAACTATGTATTACCTGCAGGTATGCTGTGTACAGTGCACATACGTCACGGTTGATTACAGTGTATCTGTGTACCTACCTCTGTGATACTGAGGACTACCACACATCCTTCACAGCATTACATGCATATGTCCATACTATTATTCGTTGGCCTGTGGGGGGTTGTTAGGGCAACGGTTACACGTGTCCCTGTTTGTGCACACGTCATGGTGGTCTTTGACCAGCCTCTGTTTGGGATGTGTTCCCACTGCCGGTACATCTGTGGGGGGTGGGGTTGGCACATGTTCCTCTTTGGAGGACATTTGTGTCATGCGTCAACACTTGGCACGTGCCATATGTCCTGTGCTATTCCCACAGTCGTGTATGCCTTCCTGCATTACTACTGCGTGTTACTGGCAGTTTTTATCTGGTACGCATGGCTATTATGTTGGATAGCTTGGCCTATTCCCATGCTATGACATACCCATTCATCCAGGCATATACATGTTATTCCATCCTTTGCGTTGGCCGTGGGTGTTTGGCCATCCGGCAACGCTATTCTCAACGTGTGATGTCCCACCTTCACCTTCTGTGCATGTGGCACCCTGTTGGGGCGTCCTGCTTGGTGGGCAGATGTTCCACCATATGTGTTGTGTTTGACATGTCTGCATAGCTAATCATCAGTACGGTGGCTGAACATACTGCCTTGTCCAGATGTGTACAGTTATGGGCACCGTGGTGTGTGAACGCCTATGGGGTTTCGACAGGTCCATACCACATGCGGGATGTACACATTCTGCCGACACATTCACATGCAGCCATTTGGATATCAGTACCTGAGGTGGGATGTTGACATGTGGGGTACATATTTGCCCACGTGGCACTGCCTAGGACAATACTTCTTACTACATTTCAGGTCTACCCATTGTGTGTAGGTGTGCAGCTGCGCAAGGCTGCTAGCTGGGTTGGGTGCACGGTACATGGGTGCGGGTTACGGTGCTATGACGGGGCTGTTGTGTATTACATTTGCATGCATGGGTTCTGCTTCTGGATATTACGCTTAGGCATACGCCGTCCTATGTGTATGCGACGGGCACATTGCTGGGTGTAGTACATGTTGCTATGCACATGTTTGTCTGTGTTTAGGGTATCTGGTTTCCTTCTGGTTGTTATATCGACACGGCTGCCCGGCTGTGTACTCTCACTACTGCTGGTGACCATGCCCATGTGGCTACTTGTGTGTAGGTGTGGCGCGCTGACATGCTGCGGTACACCTTCACTGGGTATGCCCACTGACAGTGCATTGCGCGATGGACACGGTATTACACGTATCCTTTGTTCCTTGGACGGGTACAATTTGGACTTCGTGGGTTAATGTTTGGTTCTCCGTTTTGTGTGCACGGGTACTATGTTGCATACTCTGCGTACGTTTCATTATCCACAGACCCTGGCTGGTGCGGTTACTATTGCAGGCGGCCTGTGACAGTCAGCACTTTAGGTTGCTCATCGCCTGCCGGCTTGGCCACGCCTACGGGCGCATCCTACTTGGGCTCGCGCATGTGCCCTCTGCACGTGTCTGTGGTTGCGGCGCGCACTCATTACTATGCATGTGGTGCTGCTACGCCCATTATACACTGCACTGCCGGCGCAAGCCTTACATCGGCCTTGCGCCGAGCTTCATGAATCCCGGGGACTATTTTTTTGTTTTTGCCAAAATTTGATGAGGGGGTTAGACAATCCCTTAGAAAAATTGGAAAACGAAGGCTGAAAATTCTTACAGATTCCAAGTATCAACTTACCAGTTTTGATTATATTTTTATAACCTCTGCAGCACAGGAACCACAAACTTTATCTTTATCCAAAGGAGAATTTAAAATCTCATTTTTTATATCGTGTGGGAGGTTATGAGAATTAAGCCAGGCAATCCTCCTCAAAACAGCACCAGTGGCCATAGACCTGAAATAAGTATCAATGGAGTCATACTTACACACATGCACTCTAAAAACAATGAGTAACAACTTGTACAATGGTAGAAACTAAATTATTTAAAGCAGAGTTTTCCTCAAAAGAAAAAACATTGGGCAAAAACGTCCTCATACTTTCACAATTTGTCAGAATAACATTTAACATGTGAGCCTGACAATTCAAAATTCTGAAAATTAAAGTTGCAGACGCATACATGCATTTCCTATAGTTATTAATACTTTCATCATTCTTGTCAGAAAGAGTAGGACTGGAAATAGCCAATTACTTAGCAGCAGTTGGATTAACTAAGGCTATAACTGCTGGGTCAGATTTGGGAAGAGTGTATAACAACCTAAAATGAGGAGCTTTATACATTGTATCTGCCATTTTAGGGGCAGCACACTGACTATCAGAAAAATTGCAGGCTGTGGCATACACGTCCTCTAGACCAGACAGAACTGGGGTAATGGGTGAAGGTTATGGACATTCCTTCTGTAACAGCTCAGTATTTTTTGAGGGACTGAGAAACTTCAGTGTTCTCCCATTGAAAGCACTGGCACATTCTGGAAATAGTCTCAGAGAAAGAGAACCTCCCACAAGGAGACTCAGAAACTGAGCTCTGCTATGAGTCTGAATCAGAAAACTGAGGAGAAAACCCTGAATCTGTCCCTTCATCTTCCTGTCTAGATCCAGAATCATGAATCTCTTCATGAAAGGAAGTATCCCTATTTCTTTTACCAGAAACCAAATTATGAGAAGGATCAAAAGCCTGAATTAAACCTTGAACAAGCCCTAGTAAATTACTCCTTGCTAAGAAAATTTGAAGAGGCGTAGATACATGTTTAATTTTCTATTTCATTTTGATAGGAAAAATGGGACCAACAGTGTTATTAATGGGAGCAGCAACTTTCCCAGAGATGGACACAACATTCTGACAAAAGGCTGAAGCCTTCCCTGTTCCTCCTTCCAAGACCTTCAAGAGTGGCTCTACTTTGCCCACTGAGGGGACCCATAACAGCCACAGAGGATGTGGCTCACCCTGGGTCCGTAATGGCTGTAGGCGCTACACCAGAGGGATCTGGAGTAAATGATGAGTGTCTTGAGGAGCAAGCTCTGGCCCAGCAGAGTCCCCATCTGAGGCTGAGGCAAATTACTAGCCTGCTGTGACACAATGGCTGTTTGATTAACTTTTTCATTTATAGCTAGGAGAAGGACTGACCATAGGCCTGGTAGTTTACTCCATAGTCAAGCTGAAAATGATGCCTGTTTCCCATGGAAAACAAGCAGCAAAACCGAATAAAAATTTGAAGTCTTTAAAAGTCACTTTTTTCACACAAAAACACAATGTATGAAGTTTAAAACACTTTGACAACCTCAAAAAGTAAAATAAATATGGTTCCTCCATAGAAAAAATGTTTTTCAATTGCTGTAAGCAACTTTTAAACTGACATTGGAAAAAAAGTGTTTCTGTTTAAAAGTACAGTTTAGCCTCATCACAGTCTATTAAAAAGGCAATCTTAGCTTAAAATAACTTTCCTGCACAGGAAAGTACAACAAAACAACATTTTTTTAATGTGGAAGATTTTTCCATAAAACAAACTAATCTGTCCAGCAAAAGAAATCACAAACTAACAGTCTGTCTTCGAAAGCCTGCAGAAGAGTGCTCCTTTCAACAGCATGAAAGCTGTGGAGGGCTTGGCACCCAAACCTGTTTTTTTTTTTAGTCAGCTCACCTCAAGCTGGCTAACAGTTTAGGCATTTGAAAGATGCCTTGTAGCTTTGTAAGCTGTCTGGCTGTTATATCCTTGGAAGGATATGAACCATATAGTTAAGGCTACTGCAGTAGTGGTCAATATAATGAATACATGAATCTTTTCTTGAGCTTCTGTGGTTTTGCTCCAGTCAGCTTCCAGCTCTTCAGCCTAGACTCTGTTAATCTTAGGGCCTTCTTTGACCACTGCTTGCAAACGAGTGTGGCAACCAGTGGTTTATGCTGCAGGCCAAGTGTTTCAGTAGGGATGACTTTGCAATCTCTGATTCAATCCCAAATGACATTTACTTACTAAGAAAAAAATAGACTGAGTTACATGTTAACCACTCATCATAGGATTATAGGAGGTTACTAGGCTAATGGCCGCAGGGCCCTTACAAGTCTAGCCAAGTTCAACCCATGTTCCCAAGGGTATCTGGTTCAAGCAGACACTAAAATCAACACCTGTTGTCACTGTCCAAGAGGGATACAGGTGGAACCCCCGGGGTGAATTTCCAGTTACCCAATCTAATTGTCCAAATTGCACTTAAACAGGGACAATGAGGAGCTTTATTTAACATGAATCGAAAGCTTTTTCCAAAGGTGGGGCAACCTCTGTGAGACAAATCTGTCTCTCCAGCAAGTTCTGTCTTTTGTCACATACCAGGTAAAATACTTTGAGTGAGTGACCCACGCGCCATTTGACTTGCAAAGGTGTAGCATTTCCATTAAAGCTGCATCAGAGAGTGCTCTATACGCAAGGCGCAGGTTGCTTCTGAGCAGTCTGTAAGAAACAGAGTAAAGTAACAATGATTTTAGTCTGTTTGCATAAGACGGATCTTGAAATCTCTGAATTTGTTGTAAGGAACCTTTGTAGTCTCTCCAGTTGCTGCAGGTGTTTGCAAAGGAGCATACCAAAGGGAGCATTGTACTCTATTATTGGCCTAATGAGGGGATGAGTGCAGGGGAGTTATAACACCTTTTTTCTGGAGGGAATGTTCTTACTTATGAGATGAGCAATATAAAATACTTTTCTTACCACTATGGGGACATGGTGATCGAAGTTACGGTTGGTGTCAACCTGTGTGCCCCGATCTCTTACCACTGAGGGTGTGCTTAGAGTATTGCTATTCATGTGATAGTCTGCAGGAACATCACCCTTGCCAAAGGGGATGATAATGCATTGTTTTGCATTAAATTTAAGACCATGACTTTGGTACCAGTCATTAGTCTGCGTAAGACCTTCTTGCAGGATGTTGACATCTTGTATGTGATCTTGTCATAATGATGTAATGTTGCAAGATTACAATGTTACAATGTTACTGAGACAGCTGAGGTCCTCTTATAAGATCATGATGAGCCCTACCGTATTTCCCCAAAAATAAGACCGGGTCTTATACTCTTACCCCACCAAAATACGCATTAGGGCTTATTATCAGGGGATGCCTTATTTACCCACACCGTCCAACAATCTACCTTTATTCATTTATTTATGTACAAAAATCAACATTTATTAATGAACACAAATCGACGTTTATTCATGTACAAAAATTGACATTTATTTCATACTTATCTGTTATTGGACCACAGTTCTAACACATTAAAACAGTTGTGTGAGAATTCTACATAGTTCCATAAGTGTTGTATTATGGCAGGAACTCCAAGGCTTGAAAATACTTGTAGAAAATCCACTTTATTCACCAGTTTACAAAAAGTTAAAACAGATTGGCAACAGGTTTGAGCGCTTTCATCTCAGAAGTGAGACTTCATCAGAAACAATGCTGTGAGAAAAAAGACTCATTTAAATAACCACCATGATTAAACAATTAATGATGTCACCGTATCATTATTATGAAGTTACTTTCTAAAAGGTATATTACATTTCATCCTGGTTCCACAATAATTTACACAAATAAATTAAAATAATTCTTTTTTAAAAAACTATATTCTTCTCAAATATATGCAATGTTAATAAAATACATGTATATATACATTTATACTCTCTATAATTTACATTGTTATTGACATTTGAAAATCTGAATATGTTCAATACTATTACTTTTATGTGAATATTTTGTTTGAATTTATTATTTTATTTGTTTTCTTTAATATATATTGATGTGTTTCTTTCTATTTTATATTGTTTGCTCTTTCAACTAGAATGGGCACTAAAGAAACACTATCATTAATACCAGGTGGAAATGTGGACGCCAGTCTAAATTGCCAGTAACTTTCTTTCTTTTTTAAGATGTTCTTCCAATCACCCCCTCTAGTGTCCACTTTCACAATTTCAAGGATACCAAAGAAGAATTTATCAAAATCTTCACAAACAATGCTATGTTTATATAAAGCATTTGTATTTTTAAAATTTTTTATATCGTTTAAATGCTCGTATATCCTACACTTTAACATACGTTCAGTTTTACCCACATAGTAATAATGGCACGTTTTACACAGTGCCAAATAAACCACTCCCTTTGTCATACAGTTGCCTTTTTTGAAAAACACCCTACTTTTTGTACAATTATTTAAGACTATACTAGGTTCCTGATAAATGTATGAACAATAGTGGCACATACCACATGCCCTAGTGCCTTGTGATTCTGTGGTGGAAAAAACTGGTTTGTTTTCTAACAACTGTTTTATATTCTGTCCCACCTTGTTTACAAACCTAGGTTGGCTTCCCAGTTTTTTGTATATTTCTTCATTAGTTCTAAAAATATTCCAATTTTGTTTGTAAATTCTACGAATTTGTTCTGACCTGGAATTATATTGTAAAATACATGCTGTATGAAAATTGTCACTTGTTGTAGCATTGTTCATTTTCTTTTGTGAAATACCTTCAAGTAGTTGACTATTACTTAAAAGTGGAAGGTATTTTTTCCCCCACTCATTATAAATCTCTTCTAATGTGGAATCCACTAAGTCTTTTGGATAACCACGTTCCAAAAACATATTTCCCAAGAAATTAAATTCTATTTTTAGATCTTCCTTTTTGGAAGTCATACGCCCAAGTCTAATAGCTTGTCCTTTAACAATGCCTAGTTTTTGGGTAAAGGGATGACTACTCTGATAGTGTAAATAGGCATTGCAAAAAGTCTTCTTCCTATAGACTTGTGATTTAAACTTTTTACTTTCTAAGTCTTTGGAAATCAATGTGTCCAAAAAGTTTATACTACTGGTATCAAAATTAAAAGTAAAAGACAAAAAACTAGTACTGCTGTTAATGTAGTCTATAAATTTTAACATTTCGTCTAATGTACCCCCCCCATAGAATAAAAATATCGTCTAGGTATCTAAAATATGTCAGTATATTAGACTTATACTTGCTTTCAAAAACATGTACCATTTCCCAGCCTAATAGGACTAAATTGGAATAAACTGGGGAGCATGATGCTCCCATAGGTACACCCGTTGTTTGCTGGTAAAACTCACCCTCGAAAAATAAAAAATTATTCTCCAAAACAATCTCCATTAGTTCACATATTAATTTTGTCCTGTCATTGTTCAAGCTCGAAAATTTGAACAGAACTTCTTCTAGAATGGCTAACCCCTCAACTTTTGGGATACATGTAAACAAGTCTTTGACATCAACCGTCAAAAATATATTTGTATCATCATATACTTCTTGTTTAATTTTGCTTAAAAAATCCCAAGAATCTCTTAAAAGGTGGGGTACCTTTTGAATTATATGTTGTAAATGTGAATCAATGTATACCGTAAGTGGGTGTATTTTAGACCCTTTAGCTGCCACAATAGGTCTAAAGGGGGTTTTTTCTACATTTTAAATAATAAATTCAAACAAAATATTCACATAAAAGTAATAGTATTGAACATATTCAGATTTTCAAATGTCAATAACAATGTAAATTATAGAGAGTATAAATTTATATATACATGTATTTTATTAACATTGCATATATTTGAGAAGAATATAGTTTTTTAAAAAAGAATTATTTTAATTTATTTGTGTAAATTATTGTGGAACCAGGATGAAATGTAATATACCTTTTAGAAAGTAACTTCATAATAATGATATGGTGACATCTTTAATTGTTTAATCATGGTGGTTATTTAAATGAGTCTTTTTTCTCACAGCATTGTTTCTGATGAAGTCTCACTTCTGAGATGAAAGCGCTCAAACCTGTTGCCAATCTGTTTTAACTTTTTGTAAACTGGTGAATAAAGTGGATTTTCTACAAGTATTTTCAAGCCTTGGAGTTCCTGCCATAATACGACACTTATGGAACTAGTTACTTGACTTTTTGCTGCTTTTCTACTGAGAATTCTACATAAACAGTGCACCAAACATTTCAACTTCAGAATATCTGCACCTTGGCTTTCACAGTTATTCAAATATAGTCATGACATCGTCTTCTGGAACATTGTCATAAGTGTCCAACCCCCGAATTTCGACCTGAATTTCTTGTGACTCCATTTCCTGTAGAACCATTGGCCCCAATCTCTCATGCCTAGCAATAGAGCTCTCCTTAAATGAGCACTGCTTGTCCCAAGCAGCCTGCTCGTAGTGCATTGGCAACATACCTGTCAGTGATTTTATCCCATGACTTTTTCACCCAAGTCATGACCTCTTGCTGGCTAAGCTTCACAAAGTTTCCATGCTGATTTCTCTCCATTCTATTTTCAATGTAGTCATTGAGTTGCATGCACAAATGGTCCTTGAATGGCTTGTTTATTGAAATATCAAGAGTCTGGAGATAGGCAGTCATTCCTGCGGGAATCATTATTTGATCTATTCTTCTCTGTGCAAGGAATGTCTTCATTTCTTTAGTGCGGTGAGTGCTGGCTGAATCCCAGACTAGCAGACCTCTTTTGCTACCTCGCAAAACAAGTGGCAGCATTACATCGACCCACTTCCTTATAGCTGCTTGTGTGCACCAGGCTTTTTCGGTTTCAAGAATGTAAATGCCTGAAACATATTCAGTCTTATTTTTCTTACCCTTACTAATGATTAGAGGTGGGATTTTCTTTCCATGTAGACAAATTGCCAAAATACAGGTAACACGTGCATTCTCGTAACCAGTGGAGGGAATGTAGATTGACAAGGCACCCCTCTGATCAATTGTTGTTTGAGATCCTTGGCCCATAAACACTGCAGTTTCATCCATAGCAATCATGTTGGAGAGTTGGCATTTAGAAAAGTCAATGCCATCAACAAAGGACTTGAATGCAAGTGCACGTTTAATAACTTCAGTATCTTCCAGCTTGAACAGTGCTGTTGATCTTCTTAGAGACAGTTCATATTGGTGAAGGAAGCCATCCAGCCAATGTTGTGATGCTTTGAATTCTTCTGGGGATATTTCTATCTGTGGTGCCATTGCAAGGGCAAAAGCTTGGATATTAGCCCTGCGCACAACCAAAGCCTTTGCTCTCCTGTTAGCAATCCACTCACAGATGATGTCTTACAGCTCAGAAAATAATGGTTGCCGACCTGATCCACACTTGCACTTCTTAGCATTTCCCTCGTCGGCCTGTTGACGGAGGTTATCGTACGCTGCACGCCATTTTTGGGCCATTCAGAGATCTAACTTTTTCCCTTTTCAGAAAGCCATCAGAGTTTTTCCCTGGGAGTCCGCCACAATTCCTTTCTTGTACGTGACGGAATAGCTCTTTGTTTTTGCACTCATCTTGTCTAGGGGGGAGGGGGGGCTTAATTTGTAGACTTACGAGACCAGAGTGGCAACACAAAATGATGCTGTTTACAAAGAGAAGGCACACCCACAACCATCCACTATCACGTGCATGTGCTTTAAGCACATTGTCTGTATGTTGATTGATCATAATATGCCTGCCCCTGTTTATGGGCCAAGGATCTCAACTGTCAAGTGTGAGTGATGGTTACAGTAAGAATTGTGGAGGACTCCTAAGCAAAGAATCTTACGACTTTCTGCAAAGAGAAGAAGTTGGGTGTCCAAATGGTCCGAAAATGGTGAGCAGAGTATGATAATGTCAGTCAACGGGTGTCAATAATATTATTTTATAATTCAACACGTCCGTCGTGTGTTGCTGACAAGCTTAACTGGGGCTTATTTTTGGGGTAGGGTTTATATCATGACCACCCTGGAAAACCATGCTAGGTCTTATTCTCTGATTAGATCTTATTTACAAAGAAATATGGTATTTAATGCAGAACATGTCAAGAAAACCTCATCTTTAAGACAAACATCTATCTTACATATAAAAGAATTAAGTGTTGGAGAATTCCTAATGATTAGCCTTAAATAGTTACAAATCCTTGCTACCCTACAGTGAAACAAATGCTCTTAATACTTCTGTGGTATTTCATTCCCATTTAACTGATGGTTATTTCTTATACTAACATTGTGAAATTAAACATTTTTAGACCTGTTGATTGTAGGTCCATGTCTTTGTAGCACATATGGCCACATATTAGGTCCCCTCATAAAATCTACAGCAAATTAAATGCAGCTCTAATGTTTGCAGTCTATCTTTGTAGCCAAGTTCCTTCACATTGACAATTTATTTCCAATAATATCTCTGGGGTTATATCAATGAAATAGCACCATACTCAACAACTGGCCAGATGAGGACCTTGGGCATTTGTAAAAACTTATTTGTAGGTTCATATGTAAGTACTTGGCTAGCTGTCCTTGCTGGCCATTTTAAGCCTAGCCATTTTCCCTTTTTGTGCTTGAACTAACCAGTCCTATTTGGTTATACCCTGGCCTTAACCATCCCATGGTCACTAATTATATATTACCCCTAAAGACAATAACTTGGATCATACAATAGGTAATTTGACAGGGCCTACGCATGGGATAAAGCATGTAGGAGCTGCCATTAGTAGTACAGGGGGTGGTCCAGGAGTAAACTTTCTGTTCCCCATTTATATTTCTACGTTGCACTTGATTTATTTACATCTTGATTTAACAGATATCAGTATGATGGTGATGGTATCAAAGCATTCCCCAACCACCAAACCAACATGAGTCTGAGCTGATGGATCACTATTTACCAAAACCTCTAGGTCTCTAAAAACCTTACACACTTCCAGGATGTTATTGTTTAAGGCATAGAGGAAATGATTATTTAAATGCCCTGGATACATAACTTCATATTTACCTGAATTAAAACATACCTGACGAGTTTCTGACAACTGATGCAAGTGGTCCAGCTACAAGTGGAGTTGTCTCTACTTGCAAGTTTTGCATCTTCCACAAATGTTGATGCCCATATGTTATCTGATGTACACATTGTGGACTGGTACCAATACTGAAACCTAGGCTACTCTCCTCTTAATTATATAACTACTAGAGCAAATGTTCTTTATTCTGACAGAAGTGTTCCTATTGTTTAACCAAACTTTGATTGTCTCAACAGTAAGGGTTTTAGAAGTGTCATTTAGAGAAGAAATTGTAATGGAGTACGGAATCTAGTCAAAAGCCTTGGTAAAATGCAAGAATAAGATGTCAGCTGATAAGCCTATATCCAGGCCATCAATGAAATTCATGAAAAACTGAAGTAAACTGGTGGGAAAATACATGACTTATGTAAAAGCAATACTAGTTCGTATCTTTAGTAATACAGTTATTTGTTTTATTGTGTTTTAGCACAACTATCTAAAACCAAATTCCCAGTATACAAATATGGCTAATAGGCCTGTAGTTGCTAGTCCTACTTTGACTGCCATCTTTAAGCAATGGAATGCTGCTGTCAGTTTTCCAGATTTGAAAAAAAAAACAACCTTCGTTAGTACTAAACTGATATAAATAAGTGAGGCATGTAATAGAGTTATGCTTAATTTGCTTTAAGAAGTACACATTGATGTCACCTGGGCTAATAGCCAAATTTTAAATAATTATATGAAGGACTCAGGCATTCACTCCTCAGTAACTGGGGGGGTACCATTTGCTTTAACAAGTAAGGATTCCCTGTGATTTCTCATTACATTTGTGTTTACAGCAAAACAAAAAAGTCGTAGTCACCTCACTAATCTGTTATTCTAATGGTCTCTCTTGGTAAACCATGTGGTGAGCAGAGCACCATTACATTGTTTACCAGAAATAAATCTGGCCTTTCCTTCACTTTTTCCCAACCATATGGACTGGACTCTGGCAGTCCTCAAATCTGGTTCTGTCTTTCCAGATATAAGCAATCAAGTCACCCAACATCAAGACCAACTCAATTTTGTTCAGCTTTCTTGAGAATGCTTTGCAACTGCTACCTGAATGTTCTCTTTTCCTCACTGTTGTGACCTTGCTGTTAAGCATAGGATGATGTCATGAAGACTGATATATCTTTACACTGAAGCCTGACTGCAATTAATCTGTTATTGATACTGCAGATGTCCCTCACTGTCTTCAGAAGACTGTCAGTCATCACAGTTCCCATGCAGACTGTCCTCCCCCATAATTAGAGACTTCAATATAGGGTCATAGGTTAGGGTCATAGGTTAGTACTAAGCTAACTGCCCTTTCAAGCCATTTTAAGCTTAGCCAATTATCCCTTGTGAGACTCAAACCCTGCACCTTGTGTTTGTAAGGCAAATACCTTAACCATTAGGCCATCCTCCCTGCTCTTCTACCTCATCTCATGGACATACAGAATATCCAGCCTCCTCCTTACCATCATGTCATCCCCTTCCAAGCCATGTCCTGTCAGTGAACCCGAACCTATATTCATTGTAGCAGTGCTTTACTTATTTATGGCAGGTTAACTGGATTTATGCCCAGTTTTTACTCAACAGAGCTTTCACAGGTAATCTGGAGCAACTGGACACTGGCTTTGGAAGAACTTATGGACCCTAGATACCATATTAGATATTTATGACTTGACAATAAGAGCCCTGAAACTGAAAAGATCCAGCACAATCCTGCAGCTAAACGAGTGAAGTCCAGAACTTTCCATTAGACATCAAAATCATTATTTTGCAGGGGTCATGTTCTTTTATTCCCCCACAATGTGGAGGATATATATATATATATATATATATATATATATATATATATATATATATATATATATATATATATATATGACATTAGTTGACATGGCCAAAACATTTAGAACCAATTTTTATACCTGCTAGTGTCTACCCCCTGACATGGTGCACACCCTATGGTGGATGTTCTATCTAGAGGATACAGCACACCAAAGTTGTTGCCTAATGTGTTTGTTTCACATGATTCTTGTGATAACATCATCCAGAGTCCATGCTGCTGCTGCTGCCCATGACTCCATTCACTTATCTCTGCATTCTGTTGGCAGGCTTCAGCTGTTAGGGCTGGAATCAAACAGAGTACCCAGTACCTTCAGTCCTTGAGGCAGAAACATCCAGCATGTTTTTTTGTAGAGGTAGGAAGAGCCTCACGGAGACTGAGGGAGAACATGCAAACTCCACATAAGTAATGATCGGAGGTCAAGGTTAAACTCTGGTCTCCTACGTCTTTGAGATAAAGGTTATAAGCATTACATCTCCATGTCTTTTCCGTACTAAGCTCCATGAGGTCTATGTATTTTAAAATATTTCTGAGCAGGCTGATAAATTTCTAAAGTTATCATTCTTAAACCTTGATGCTGCAGTACTTAAAAGAGAGATTGACTTTGTATTAATAGTTGCTCTGCTAAGGTTCAGGATGGTAATTTCCTTTTCTGTCTGTATTATGGACTAACATATAAGGAAATACATAAAAGATAGATAGGCCTGACTGAATAGCAGTGAGCTTTATAATAATGTTGTGTCAAAGGTGAAATGTCATATAAGGCTTCTGGTCAAATGACACAGTGTGATTAATTTAGTCTTACTTCAAAATGGAATAAAAAATTGATAATCTGAAGAAAACATTTTAAGTAAAAGTTACACAGTCCTTTGCAAATGTGTGGAAAGTCATGTTTTATGTTTGTACTGCTTACTTGCTTTCAAAAGATTGTCTGAATAATCAATACCCTGTTTGTGCTAGCCTTCTCAATTGAAAACTGTAAATTCACTGTCATAAATATTAAAATAGGGAACAGTTACTAGCTAAATACACTAGTAAAAACAACAATGCCTCAACAAGGCAGTGTCAAAATTTAGTAACCAAATGGGGTGTGGCATCATTCTACAGCCAAACTGATCGTTATGTGGTTCAATCAACAAATGATACAATGGATTTGAGTTTAGTCAGGGTCTTTTGAACTATAATTACAAAAAATTAAAAATCCCAAAGAGGTAGATGCCCACTAGGAGAAGAAGGTGTCAAGAAAGACAGGGAGAGAAATGTTTGTACCCAGAACAATCTGTGGCAAACCTGTACCAAAAGCCCCTAAATAGAAGGAGTGTCCTCTGTATGAAAAGGCAACTTATTCCTTATTTCTTTGTTTTGATTAAAAGATGAGCATTCTATTTTAACCTTGTATTTACACAAAAGTATTTAATTGCTACAGATATATATGAATGCCCCTGTGTTTATTTTACAACAAAACAAACTTTTCCAAAACCAGCACTTTTGTCCTTCTGTGATCATTAATTTAAGAAAAGTATTTTTCTTTCTTTTTTCCTGAAACTGATTTAAATCAGATTTGCATGGTTCAAGTAAAGTTTACTTAATTTAATTCTTACTGAAAAGGTGAAGCAACATTTCTGTGTCACTGATTTTTGTGGTACTGATAATGACTTTGCATAACCTACATTGAACAGTGAACGTAGGTTTCAGTATTGTTTGTTTGTTAAAATCTATAGTTCAATCTATCATTACAAAGGACAGTAGTTATTTGATGTTGGAAGAACAGAGTCCGTATTTTTGTTAGGACTGCAGAAGGCACGGGAAATATGAATTTTATTAAATAAATTTGCATCCCAAAGCCAGCTTATTTCTTAGCCACCTCGATCAACTTACTGCATCTAGTTGTGTAACTGTAATAAGATTTTAGAAACAAGAAGGTCAGGTTCAGATCACTTCTATTTCAGGACATCATCTGCATTATTATGACACCCTTTTAATCCATTGATAATTCATTGTTTTGTATAATCTGCACTATACGCAGACAGCAAACATGACATTTTCATAGTTGTAACATCAGTTATCTGGAACTCAAGCAACCAGAACTCTCAAGCAACCAGAAAAGAAAATCGAAGAAATACTGTATCATTTTCATGTGTTGCACTTTCTGTTTCCCCCCACAAAAACATACCTTACATTTTTAGAGTTTTAGAGTTTTAAAAAGGAAGTAAGGAATAAACTCCCTCTCTCCCCAACCTAAGAACAAGTCAAACCAAACAAATAGTACAGGGTACAATATTAGTCAAGCCTATTTTTAATAGTAATTCTCAAGCAGCCAGAAACTACAGTTATCCGGCATCTACCAATCCCCATGAGTGCCAGTTAACCGAGAGTTTACTTTTACGATAGGCTCTGGAATATGCACAAAATGAGCTTGAGATATTTGCATGGTATATGATGCTTCATAATTATGTTTGAAATATTTTTCAGAAAAAGGAATATGAGCCTGCGTATGCCACTCTCAGTTCTGCAAGACCTTAACATAAATGTAGTCTAACAGAATGCAATGGGACCTGCAAATGTAGCAGCAGTAAAAGAAACTTCCCACATAACATAGTTCAAGTATTGGTCACAAGAGCACATTTTATGACAAGGGTTAAGATGTACATGTAGCCGCAAGTGACACATCTAAACATGACATGTCTGAAATAACTTGTAGCCAACACAGGTGTCTTTATATAATCATTAGTAAGTTGACCATACATACATTCTTCTTGCAGTCATCCATGCAGTCATCCATGTACACATGCTAGTAAATGGTTCTTAGGCCTGTGTAGTGCAAGAAAGTCCTGTTACTGTTTTTCTAGGGGAAAAAAAACTTCTCCGGTTTTGGTGTGAAACACAGGATGAGGTTCTAAAGCATCTTGTTGGAGGAAACAGCACACTTCCATTAGGAAATTATACATATTCTATCACAGCATACATTGTGCATAATCATAACAACAGTAAAACACAGTGGATCACATTTAAGTAGCACAGGTATATGGTGTGCTAGCATGTGTTTCTGTGCATATGGTCTTTCTGACAGAAGTGTACCACAGCTTATGGTTTGTAATAAAGGGCATGCATCACATTTCTTCATGGCTGATAGCACAATTCACAGATGCAATGAGCTGACATATCTTATAAGTGTTATCAGTTATTTTTCTGCAGTATTATAGCTATGAAAATGAAGCACATGACACACTATCATGTCTATGCAATGCTTTATTATTATGTGTTTGGTGTACTATGGATATATGCTATGCATTAACATTGCTATAACAACTTAGCTTTGCTTCAAGCTGTATTTATGGTCTTATGCTTTTGTTAATAATACTCTACAGAGAGTTACTAGACTAGTTTGCTGTAAGTTATCCATGTAGTGCTCCGATATATGTATCTTACTGTCATTTGTCTAACTCTTTGCGTGTATGGGAAATGTCCATCATGGTACAGTCACCAACAGCACAGGCATCTCTATGTACCTCTATTTCATCAACACACACACACACACACACACACACACACACACACACACACACACACACACACACACACACACACACACACACACATGCTGCTAGAATAATGCACATTTTGCATTACTTCTCATACTTTGTCCATGACAATTCAGTATACATAAGACTTTGCTGCATCTGCAGAATCTGTGGTGAGAGTATGCTACTTTATCTCCAAAAGCCATGCAGAATTTACCATTTTGATCAAATGTGAATGCTGCTTCCTATGTCCTGGCATCTATGTAATGCACAGATATTGGTGGAGTGGTATATGGATGCAGTTCCATTATTTTGTTATTCTGAAAGCATCTGCAAGAAATGTATGATAAGATTCAAGATGATGTAACCCACAGTATTCAAGAATTCTTAAAACGTTTTCCATTGCTGAACCTAATACAGGAATATTCGTTAGACAAAAAAGGAGTCAGATCAATGAGCAATGGTAAAGTTCATTCATATGATGACCTACCTTTTGCAGTCCAAAGCTATGCAGATAATACAATGTTAGCATCATAGTTTCTTGACTCCATTCTGCTTGAGATAAGCAAAACATCCCACCTTCATAGAAACATGCAATGACCACTATTTTTGGGAGTCTGGGCAGTTAGTCTTTGGCCTGTATCAGATACACTTTCAATGGCTGATTAGTGTTGGTTTCACGAATACAAATGTACATTTGATAATAGTTGGTGGGCCCTTTTGCTAATTGATTCCATCACAGCACATGACTTGTCTTATTTAATTCTGGGACTAGATGCAGATAAAGCATTTAATAAACATTGATTGGATTATTTTTATGAGACTTTATAGTCTTTCAGTTTTCCAAGGAATTTCAGAGATGTTCTCCATGGCCTCTTTTCTCATTCTATAATGGTAATTAAACTGAGTCATCATATTTCTAAACACATTTTTATAGGGAATTAACATGCAAAGGGTTTCCTCTTTCATCCCTACTTTTCAAAATAGTTACACTGTTGGTAGAGGAATTATCAAGAAACAAATGGTGGTTTCAGGTATCAAGGTGAATTCACCGGAACATAAAATGACTATTCACAGATAAGATAATCCTGCTCTTTAATACATACAAACACCTCACCACACACAAACTGGTATCTTTTCCATGCATTTTGCATGATCTGACTAGATTTGGTAAGCTTGTAGGCTGCACCTTGAATGCATCAGAATTGAAGGCCATGATGGTAGGCTTCAAACCCTCTGAAAATCTACTAACCATGTACAGTTTCAAATGGAGCACAGTTTATATCAGTTACCTACAGGTGCTGATTGCTCTTACATAGCAATTACAGGATGTTCAAGGCTACTGAGCCTTGAGGCTATTACACCTTGCCATTTTCCACCCTCAACTGTACATCTTCTCACAAAGAGGGCCAGGACAGTCAAGTCCAGGATGACTTTACTGATACCCATCCAGTTATCCAGGTCCCATTTGAAGGTGAATAATGTATCACACTGCTTTATCTGCAGAGGGAATATATTACTCAGGTGAGGGAGATGCTAGGTAATGAATCTGTCTCTCCACATTATTTTATTGATCTGCTGAAGCAGGTGTGGATCCCTTGTTCTGGTATTTGTAGGACTGTTTGATTTCTGAAAGTGGAAGCGATCCTGGACTACTGGATACCTAATAGCTAAGAAAGTAAAACATACAGTAGGTCTCGTCTGGGGAGACTATAAGACACAAAAACAGAGACAGCCTTTTTTGGTAGCTAAGAGATTTTAAGCCTTAATCCTCTTAGCTATGAACTTCTGGTGACTTTCCAAGTGTTTGACACTTGTGGTGAGGTACATCCAAAAGGGGGCATTGTATTCTCTAATTGGTTTGATCAGTGGAGAAAACAGGGGGACAATAATATCTTTATATCTGGGTAATATTGCCTTTGTAATTAGTTGTGGCAAGTAGAAAGATTTTCTTACAGCCGTTGCTACATGGTGATCAAAGCAGATGAAATTATCAAACCCCTGAAATAACTATAGTAAAAACTACATATTTTAGAATAAGAAAGCCCACTTTATAGGTTCATAGGTTCATAGGTTCATACTAGGCTATCTGCCCTAGGGCATTTATAAGCCTAGCCAGAGTGTGTTTGGCTTTCGCCACCCATTTTAAATTAATTTTGCTATGCCTTTTTTTGAGGTTAGTATACTGTGCCTCTGTCTAACAGTGACACAGAAGTGATAGCCGGGGTAAACCTACGATCTCCCATCCACTCATCAACATTCCTCTTGAAGAGAGTCAATGTGGGACTCTGCCTAACCTGGACTGGGATTTTATTCCAGAGTGAAGGGAGCCTCTGGGTTATGAATCTGTCCCTCCAGCATGTCCTATTTATTTCAGTGCTGAGGTTCAAGTCTCTCGAGCGCATAGCTCGATGGGATTTGGATTTTCTGAGGTGCAGCATGTCCATTAATTCCGGGTTAGACATGGCTTTATATGACAGGCACAGATCGCCTCTGAGCAGGTGGTGTGCCACTGAGTAGAGCTGGAGTTTCTTTAACCGGGCAGCATATGGCATCTTTTTGAGCCCTTTGATCCTCTTGGTGAGGTACTTTTGGGGTCTTTCCAGTTGCTGCAGGTGTCTGGTAAGGTACATCCCAAAAGGGGCATTGTACTCAATTATGGGCCTGATGAGGGATGAGTAAAGAGGCACGATGACCTCCCCTGATCTAGATGTGAATCCCTTCATGATTAGGTGGGCTATATAAAATGTTTTTCTAACCACTTTGGCCATGTGGTTGTCAAATGAGAGATTGCTATCAACTTGGGTCCCCAGGTCCCTAATGACTTCTTCTGTACTTAATGGATTACCACCTATGTGGTAATTTCTGGGCACTTTGTTTTTGCCAAAGGGGATGACTATACACTTTTTGGCGTTTAGCTTGAGGCCGTGGCGCTGGCACCAGTTGTCTGTTTCTATGAGGCCCTTTTGGAGGATGCTTGTGTCGGCTGGAGAGTTGATTATGGCGCCCAGTTTGCAGTCATCTGTGAACTTGGTCAGCCACAGTCCTTCCGTGTTGGCCTGTACCACCGAGAAATATATACCGAACAAGAGAGGTCCCAGGACTGAGCCTTGTGGGATGCCACTTGTAACTGGTTTGGAGTCTGACATGGCTCCAGCAATTCTAACCATATGAGTTCTGTCCTTCAGCCAGTTTGCAACCCATCTAGTGACATAGGGGTTTATATTTAAGCTGGTGAGCTTATCTATAATGCCAGAGTGGGGTATTGTATCGAAGGCTTTTGCGAGGTCCAGGTAGGCTGTGTGGACCACCTTCCCCTCGTCAATGGCCTTGGTGACTGTTTCAAAGAAATCGACCAAATTTAAGAGGCAGGATCTGCCCTTAACAAAGCCAAACTGGATATAATCCAGTGTCTGTAGGTCCCCAATATCTTTATTTATGAGGTCCATGATGATCCTTTCCATAGCTTTGCAGACCAAGCTAGTCAGGCTTATGGGGCGATAGTTTCCAGGATCCGGTGAGGCACCACCTTTGTGGAGAGGGACCACTGTTGCTGTACGCCACTCTTTGGATACATATCCTGCAGTAAGGCTAAGATTGAACAGTAGTTTTATGTTTGGGTTTAGCTCTTCTTGGAGTTCATGTAGGACGCAGCCCGGGACACCATCTGGTCCCACTGATGCTGTGTTTTTGCTTTGGAGAGGGTGGCTCTTACCTGAGCATCTGAGATGTCAGGGGTGCAGCACTCTGTTGGGATAGATATTTGCCCTTTTGGTGGGGAGGGGGGGGGTTTGCACTGAACCTGTCAGCTAGGATGTTGGCAATGTCTGTGGGCTCGGTGTATTTTTTGTCATTTTGGACTAATTCTGAGCATAATTGGGAATTCCCACCCAGGTTCCTAACATAACTAAAGAAAGCCTTGTGATTATCCTTAGTGTCCTGTGCAATTTTTCTCTTGAAGCTGGCCTTAGACGATTTTATGAGTGCCCGTAGTTTTTTGCTAATACTGATCAGAGATGCCTTCCCTTTTTGGGATTTTGCTCTATCATGTAGTAGCTTCCTCCTTCTATTGTATAGTTTGTTTATGGCTGGGGTCCACCAGACAGGACGTCTGCCTTTGGAGGATTGGGTCTTGGTTTTATTTGGGATTGCATGATCCATGCATTCCTGAAGGTGTACATAGAATGCGTTTATAAAGGATTCTGCGGTCTGGGCCGTATTTTCCACAGGCCCGGGGGCTTTGAAGGATTTCACTCGGTTTTGAGGCGTGTGAAATTGCTTTAGAGAAGTTTTTCACTGTGGTTTTCTGGGCAGGGGGTGGGGTCGGGATGTGAATATCCAGTGAGATTAGTTTATGGTCTGATCTTACCAGTGAGGGATACTCTTCTGGTTTAGAGCATAGTGTCCCCATGTTGGTGATGATCAGGTCCAGTATGTTTTCCCCTCTTGTGGGAGTGGTAACAAGTTGTTCCATAGCATTTGAGTTTATAAATTCTAGGAACCTTTAGGCTAGGGTGTTGGAGCTAGAGTAATGCTCCCAGTCTATGTTTGGGTAGTTGAAGTCGCCCAATATAATGGTGTTTGGAGAGACCTTCATATTTTCCAGTATTCTCAGGAAGGCTGAGTGGGGTTCCTGTGTTTGGGAGGGTGCTCTGTAGCAGGCTATAAACTGGAAGGCAGTTTTACCCACAGTTAGTTGCACATGGATAGTCTCTGATGCTTCGTGCTGTGCCACCAACCTGGAGGTGTGGGTATCTTTGACGAATATTGATACTCCCCCTCCTTTTGTGGTTCGGTCCAAGTTTTGGGGTCAAAAAGCATGGTATGAGGTATAACCTGGTAGTGCTGGGGTGCTCTCGGGAGCCTTGAACCAGGTTTCTGTTACTGCACAGATATCGATGTTCTCCATGCTAAGGAGAGTTTCGAGTGTGTGCATCTTGAGGTTTAGACTTCTGGCGTTGAGTAGCATTAATCTTAGTTTCTTATCCCTTGTGATACCTATGGAGGTGGGTTTGTCTTTTGAGCCTTGCCTAAAAAAGCCACTATGGGGGTAGCAAGAGCCTTTGCCAATATCCGAAGGCCCAGGGGTGACAGGTGCAAGCCGTCCCTAGTGAAGCATCGTGGCTTGTCGAGCATGTCATCCCAGGCTGACAGGCACTGGATCCCCTTTGAATGACACCAACACTTAAGCCAATTGTTGAAATTGATCATCTTGTCTTCATATTGTGGCATCATGCTTGGTGAGGGTAAGATGCTACTCAAGGTCAGGGTCATACCAGCCTGGGCTACATGCTCAGAGAGCTCCTCTATGTCTCTTTTCATGTAGTCCATGGAGGTATGTCTCAGGTCATTCACACCAGCATGGACAATGACTGAGTCATATTTGTACTTGCCTTGGAGTGACCTGAGTGCTTGTGTTATGTGGCGGATCCTAGCGCCCGACAGGCAGCTCACCGTGACCTTCTCCTTGTTCAGCCTGGTGAGCGGGACGTCAGTGTGCCTGACGATAGAGTCACCTATTATAAGTGTATCAGGTGTATTGTTTAGCCTTAAGGGCTGTGACTGTTCGGCACACTGGCTTTGTGAGCTATGTGTTGCACGTGTTTTGTTTTGGGGTAGCGGTTGCTTGCGTGTCTGCTTTGGAGGTCTCTGCTGCTTAGGCAGATTTTTATTTAGAGCCTCCGAGTATGTTTTTGTGTGTTTATGTGTTTGGTTTGTTGACATGGTAGGTCTATGAGATGAGGGCATGATTATAACAAAAGAAATGGTAAAAAAGCAAACTTTGCACTTGATCTTTAAACCCATTTTCAATGCACCACTCCTTACTTGGGGGTCTTTAGGGTTTACTATTGAAATGCCGATCCGACTATGTGCGACTCGACTTGCGCGAAGGCGGAAGAGCGAATGTCACCGCGGTCGAATCCATTTGTGCGAACGGCAGATCATCGCCCCTGCGTGAACCATGGTAGCATGGGTGTGGAGGTGTTGTGCGGCTGGTAATGTCGAACGTCGAATGCCTGGCGGTGGCGAACAATTTTCGCAGTTTCGGTTCGTGTAAATGCGTCGCAGAAGTGGCCGTTCGACTAAGTTCAATCGCAATTTCAATAGTAAACCGGTCTTTAGATATATCCTGGGATTCATTAATGACTACACTAAGTTTACACAATTCTGAATTAACAGACAACACAGCACATGACCTTCTTCTTCTTCCTAATTTTAGTTTTCCTACTGATTTTCTTGCAGCTTTAAATACTAAGGAGAATTCATAAAGTTTACCACAAAGTGTAGACTACATGTACACTTAGTACAATCTTTCTAAATGACTAGAAAGGACAAAAATGTGGTAGGGATGTTCTTGAATACAGATTGTGTACACTTAATCTGCACTTCATGTAAGTGTTTTTGAATCTGGCCACTGTTGTATACGCTAATGATTGTTTGTCTTTTATTGTGTATTTTATTTATGTTGCTGGAGCATCTTTGTGGTTTGCTTTTAAATTTTCCATTGTATTTGAATCTAGATAGGACTGCCAATTATATACATTTACTTATGTGGGTATAAAGCACCTTTGCAACTCTGCCTGCTGAGGCGATATCTGGAGTGATGTTGTTCTAAGTGAATTTTAAGACTTCCGTAGAGAAGTTGAGGAAATTTATGCTCTTGACATTTTTAAGTTCCAATATATTAGTTTCAGGGGGTATAGATAGTTTGAGGGGAAAAAAGTTATGAGTATATGCCCTGACTTAGTCAGAGAGGGAGTTAGTAGTGGAATTGTCCATGATGACACAAGACTTGTAAGTACCAGGTCAAAATTATTTGTCCTCTAGTTGGGCTGGGAAACAATCTGGTTACTGCATTTTTATTTATTAGATCTAAAAACATATATGCGTATCCAGAGTTGGAGGTGTAGGCAGTCCAATCAGTTGATGGGTAGTTAAAATCCCCCTAGAATGGTAGAGTTTTTATCTATGGGGAGTTTATCCATAATGTCTAGGATCCTGACATGAACTTCTGGGGTCATAGAAGATGTCTTGTAACAAGTGATAAACTGATCGTTGATTTTTTAGTATGATTTGATAAATCCTTCTGTGGGTCTCTGGTAATCTTTCTAGTGGTGATACAATTTCTGTCAAAACTTGACATGCCACCATAGTTACCACTGGGTATAAAGGCATGATAGGTGTGTGAAGACTGGGGAAAGATGGGCGAAGTCTGCCAGCCTAATCAAATAGAATTTGATACATAATTCTATCATTTGTATATATAAATGTAAAATACAGGCTTGTGTTCTTAAATGAAAGAAAACATTGTAAAATGTGAACTTCAAGATTGTTGCAACATTGCCATCTGCTATAAGGAAAACCAAGCCAAGCATTTCAAATGTTCTTTGAAGTTACAGTTATCTAAATGGTGGTGCTGAAGTGGCTAGCTGAACACATTCTTTCTGTTGTCTTAACTTAAGGAATGATTGCTAGAGTGTACATGTAAAATGTCTTTTATTGTTGTAGTTTCCTGAGCAGGTGTTAGATTGCTAAATAATGAAGTTTGTTGGCCTGGGAACTCCAGACTAAGTGTCAAAATGATGTAATGTGTATACTGGGAAAACCTAAGTGTCAGAATGATGTAATCTGGGAGGACCTTAGCAGAGCTGTTTGTTAGTGAATTTAAAAACTATTGTTGAGAGAGAGACTGTAAGCATTTTTACTTGGACCATCAACCCCAGCACTGCTTATGCTCAATATATATGTAAGTAGGATTGTAGCACTGTGTTTTCTCTTAAGAAAAGCTAAAGATTAGAAAGTTAGATTAAGTGTTTTTCTTTGACATCAGACCTGTCCTACTGTATTATTTAAATTACTGTGTGATCTCTGAACTCTTAGATATTTCTGGGGTGTAGTAGTATTGTCTTGTGTTTTAATTATTTATTATTAAATATTTTAAAAACCTTTACCTGTGGCTGGTTTGTGTAGAGATAAATAGGCTCTGGAGTACATTGCATATTTATAGAGTTTATTGTAATATGCCACTCTAATAAGCCTTAGACTGAATAGTCATATTACCAATTGGCTAATAATATTGCACAGTAATAATTGGACACCCTTTTAAGGGCCTTTGGATAGCTGATAATTGTTAGCTGGTGGTGGCAGAAATTACTACCGTATAGTCTGGGTAAAGGGGCATAGCTGGAGAATCTGTGTCAGCCTTTCCCAGGAGTGCCTGTGAAGTTGTATAAATACTTATCTCAAAGTGTGGGTGTGTGTCAGCTACCTGGGCGGGGACACAAAGCACTGGTTGGATAGAGAGGGTACTGGAGGTTAGCTTGCCAGCTAGGCTGAGATCTGGACCCTATAGCTGTGCCAGTGGGGAATATTATTGAGGAAGTGGGGAGTAAGGGAGCAACCAGCCCCAGACTGACTGTGATCTCTGTGTGCACATTAAGGGAAATTGTACTTTGCAGTGTGTATTTGTTATCCTTTCCTCTATGAGACAACCTCCCTGGTGTTAGTGGTGAGGACTGAGTCTCCTTGATTGCTGGGCCAGGTCACGGTCATCACATATCTGGTGGCAGTGGTTGGGATAAGACATCCACATCACATATTAATTAGGTGGCAAATACTAATTGGCTTGTAGTGATGTGGGTAGAGTGAATCCTGCAGCTTATGTACAGTGATCTCTGAAGGTGTTTTGTACTCTAAATCAGCCATGCAGTGTATACTCAGAGTTCAGATCACAATTGTTTTATTTCTTTTGTTAGCTTAGTTGTCAGGGTGAGCAGACAACATGTCAGCACAGGAGTATGGACAGCTGACAAGGAGCCAGCTGGTGGAGATGTGCCAGGCTAGGGGACTGGTGCATGGAAAGCCGACTAAGGCAGACCTGATTGCAGCCTTGGTTACAGCTGCATCAGAAAACAGCATCCAGGACGACAATCAGACTGGCTGTGGAGATACAATATCCTCGGGGAATGGACAGCTCAACCTTTCTGTGAAGGACAGTCAGACTGGCAGTGAAGATACAATATCCTCAGAGAATGGACAGCTCAACCTTTCCGCAGTGGACTTTAAAATCCAGCTGGAGCTAAAGAGACTTGAGTTGGAGGCCAGTCATTTGGAGATAGAAGCCGAAGAAAAGGAGCATCAGAGGAAGCATGAGAGGGAAATGCTGACTCTTCACCAGAGTCATAGAGGTAATGGTGAAGGGAATAAATGGACCCCAGAAGCACAACAGGTCAGTAAATTTCTTCCACAATTTAAAGAGGGGGATAATTTTGATAGTTCCATTCACATGGTTGAAAGGGTATGCAAGCAGTATAGCGTTGACCAAAAGCTCTGGGTACGGTTCCTGACCCCCTTACTCCATGGAAAAGCTGTAAGTTGTATATCACAAATGCCTGACTCTGTCTTTTTTGATTATACTGCTGTAAAGAAATGTCTGTTAGAATGTTTTAAGCTAACACCTGAAATGTATAGGAAAATGTTTCGTGAGCATAGATGCAATGCAGATGAAAATGTATGTGAATATGTTGCTGAACTGAGCACTTATTTTCATAGCTGGGTGAGTGGATGTCAGGTTACAATGTTTAAAGGGCTGGCAGACCTTTTGGTGAGGGAACAAGCCCTTAGCACTTTGCCTGAGGACATGTGGATCTGGTTAGCTGATAGACAATGTGCTACTTCAGATGAGTTGGGGAAGAAGGGAGACCTATACCTGACCAGCAGGGCAGCCCTGCACAGGAAGGGGACTCCCAGTACTGATCATGGGTCTAAAGGAACCCATGGTGGGCAGCACAGATATCTAACAGAATCAAATTATGTCCTCACATTTCAAACAAATGTTCATATCTCTGTAACCATAGTTATGAAAGAAGTATAAATGGCAAACCCTTCAGCACAAACTATTTTTATAGTGGTGGCATTCTTTAGACTTTAGGTCTTAAACTAAATTTTATAAGTCAGAGTACACATAGCAACTATTACAGTTGTAATAGTTTGTAAACAACTTACAATATCTCAGTAGCCACTCAAGTTACACACATACTGTCAGCAGTATTTTATTCATCTGGCTGAGAGATTTCATGTGAGGCTAAGGAGTTCTGTCTGTGTCACTCGGCTGTTGAGATATTTAGAAAAATGTGAAAATTATATTTATATAAATGAATATTATAAAAAACAGTTAATGTTTCTTTACCTGAACTAGACAGAGGTCAAGTAGTAATGCAGCTGAGTTTGTCATTGTGTAAGCTTTAAGATTAAATCTTTTAAAACCTTGTACATAGCATGGTTTTGGAATTATTGATATAAATATGAACAAGTGTTATTTGATGCCTAGAAGCATGCAATCCCGGCACCTGAAAGGGAACTCGCTGTCATCCTATCTTTGTCCAGCCTAATGAGTGTGAAAACTGTATGTATCAATATGGAGTCACTAATTACTATAGCAGTTTGTTTGTGGTGTGGTCTGATGTTTTGGAATTGAGGCCTTCGTTTCATTATGCCACGTTGTTGAAGGTTAGATGTTATGTGATGTTTGATTTTGATTTTTTTTCTGAGACATAATCCTAATAGATGTAGAAGGCTTAGGTAAGGATTTATTTGCATCATCTGCATATGACAATATATTACATGTCAGAGTTGGGCACACAGAGTGTGGTGTGCTAGTGCAATGCTCACAGTTTGTGTTATTTATTTTTTTTCGTGAGTGAGACCTCCACATCTCTTAAGTATTTGTACCTCTCATAAAGAGTTATTTGAGTTTAGTAAGAGTTTGTTTTCTATGAGTATAAGGCAGTTGCTACACTGCTTTATGACAACTAATGTTAAGAAGCTGGCAACAGAGGGGACAGACAATAAGGGTGACCTTCCATTTTGTCCAGTTTGAAGTAAAACTTGATTTGATTTACAGGGAGTTGCAGCGCTTACATAAAATAAACATCAATGGTCTATTGAGATAGTTATTGGTATGGGTGGGTAGTGTGTTACATAAGAATGTCTGTTTAAGCAGATAAGTAACTTGGGATTAAATGTGAGACTGTGGATAAGCACAGCTGAGGAGCCTTGCATAATATTTGAAGCAGCTGTGGTTTAAGTTACACAGTAGGGCTGCTGCAAGCTACTTTATGCAGCTAAGAGCAACTTGATGCAGCTGTATGTAGCAAGGATGTATTTACTGATAAGATTTGGCTGAGTTGGTTACATTAGCAAAAGTTGCAACCGAAAGTGCCCCTGTTTATGGAGTGCGAGTTTCTATCCTGGTATGCCAAGTGAGCTTTACTCAATCTATAGTAAACATGAAAATGAAAGAACAAATGAAAAACAGTTAAAGTTTTAACCAATGGTATTTATTTTCCCAGAAGTGCAGCAATGATTCTCCTCTCCATAGGATAACCACTTCTATATACTCACTCACCTGGCCACAACTAAATGCTTGCTATAACTCTTAAAGCACCAGAAACAAAGCAAATAAACAGAGCAACATTGATTAATTCACATCAACAGCACATAAACCACTTAGGCTGCACTCAAAGCTGATTAACAGCATAGAAACTGCTCGAAATGCACTGCAAAATGATAAAATAAGGCACAGCGCACAAACCAGTTGAACAGTGCAGTGAAGACTGTAAAACAACTTCAATTAATGATTGTTAGTTCAGATTCAGAGAAAATACAGTCATAACAGAGGAGAGTGCAGAAAAATGACAGACCCACTCAAAACTGAATTAGATATTTAGCCACAGTACAGAAACCATTTAAAACACTGTGGAAACTGTAAAATAGCAACATTTAATCATTTGTAGCTGTCCATTTAGATAATAAATGTTATACATAGTTACAAGGCATGCAGTCCAGGAGACCATTGCATAGTCTTGCCCAATTTTCCAATTGACCCAAGGCACTGAAGGTTAAATAACAGACACATGAAGGCTGATAGAATTAAATCCTGTACCACATGAAGTTGCTTGTTAACAGCCAATAGCCTTAATCCTCTGTGCTAACTGCCAGAAAAAGATTTTGAACCCTGCACCATTACCACAGAAAAGCTTAGCATTAACATGCTGTGCTAATTTACCAGCTAAAGAATCCATTGAAGTACCCTGGCTAGAAAGTGAATCAATGCTGTAGTGGTGAACATGCCAAATCCTAACTATTAGACCACTTGCCCCCCCCATGGTAGGCTTTTCTTCTTCTTCTTTCATCTTAGGCTGTACATGGGGCAGCACAGCTTCAGTGGGAATACCTGTCAACTTCCGTGCATCAAAACTCTTAGTAATGGGGTTTTAAGTTCAGAGCAGCGAATCAGAAAGAGGACCATTTTCTTATTTTTCAAAACAGAAGGCCTTTATATAATAGACACTATATTGTTAGTGGAATGGAAACTTTATATAGGTTAAGTTTATTTATTTAATAATGTATGAATCAGGTATTCACACTTATACAGGTCTGCCTTTATGAGGAACTTTAGTAAATCTAGGAGGAGCAATGCTAAATCTGTCAACCAAAATCATAGTGCTATGCCTATATTATAGTAGCTGAGAGGTATGTTACAGAGTTTTCTTCATTGAGAAGCTTTTGGAAGTATCCATCTGCTTTTGATGCTCTCTAGACTGTTGCACAGATTGCTGTTGGCATCCCTTATGGATAGTGTTTAATGACTGTTTACTTTATCTTTCTGTCATTTGAATTGCACCTGATAGATCTTTTTTGTATCATTTTCTGAGTCACTTTTCAGAAGCTGGTGAATGCATTTGCCACTTAGTTTGCTCTTTTAGTCTTTTTGCTAGCCAATTGCTATTCCTTCCTAGCATGATCTGTCTTTTCTGTCTCCCACATCTTCCTATAATTCTGGACTTCTACATACCATCACCAGCTTTCCTTATGCACTTTATTACTTAACAGACTTGGCCACATTGCTGTCCTACAGCCTTCACTCATACTGTTGTAAGACACTGTCATTCTTCTTTGACTCCACCTATTTCCTCTGCTTCTTTATCTTCTTAAGGTGCTAGAGCCTGGAGTATTTCTCTGAACTGTACTTTCAGTCCAGACAATGTCTGGGGTTTCAGTCTAGTCTAAGTTGACCTTAGAGTCTTCTCTGAACATTGCT
This sequence comes from Protopterus annectens, assembly GCF_019279795.1. NCBI lineage: Eukaryota > Metazoa > Chordata > Ceratodontiformes > Protopteridae > Protopterus > Protopterus annectens. Next base: position 1,628,701,503 of record NC_056728.1, on the reverse strand, counting down.
TACAAGTGATTGTATGACTGTGCTCCAAAATCAGCGGAAAGATAAACTAATTAGTTATACATTGCTGCAGAATGAGATTCTATTATAACTACTTTCAAAGGTGTGTAACAACTTTTGTTAAGCACATTGGAATGCAGTGATGATCAGATCTTACAATGCAGCATACATGGCAGCCACCATAAAACAGTATCAGAAGTGCTTTGGCAGCTTTGAAATGTTTAGTATACTCCATTTGTCACACACAAGAAAGTGTGACAGAGTGAAATATCTAACAGCTTTTAAAGCAGTTGTTTGTGTAGCAGTTCTAAGTATATTACAGCTTATAAGGCTGTAAAACACTTTGCACTTCTACATTTTTTTCTGTAACTAGAAGTGAATTGGGGTTGCTGAAGATCCATGTAGTACAGAGACTTAAGATCTGGTTTCTCATATCATTACTGTTTGTCATGTGCTCTTCATGTGGATGCCAGGATCCACCTCTTAAGCCTTGCTTTACTCTTTTGTCAGGGTGAATTTCTAGATATCCATGTCTCAAGCACATTACAAATTAATTAGGATCTAAGACACAATCATAATCATCTCTGTTAAATACAAAGTATGATCAATTAAATAAATAAGAGAGAAGATGATAAAGTTTAGGGTGTAACAGGAGAAATAGAAATATGCAAATATGTTACTTGCAAGAGAGGTGAAGCACCATCAAGAAAAGAGATAGAACAATAACAGTTGGAGATAATAGGACTGACTTAACTGATGTCTGAAAGAGGAGAGCCATAAAATGGATTAGTGCAAACTTCTAGAAGCTATTTCTGCGGTTAGTAGGAGATTGTGGTTATTATGTGTCACCTTACCAGACACCTGCAGCAACTGGAAAGACCCCAAAAGTACCTCACCAAGAGGATCAAAGGGCTCAAACAGATGCCATATGCTGCCCTGTTAAAGAAACTCCAGCTCTACTCAGTGGCATACTGCCTGCTCAGAGGCAATCTGTGCCTGATGTATAAAGCCATGTCCAACCTGGAATTAATGGACATGCTGCACCTCAGAAAATCCAAATCCCATCAAGCTACGTGCTCGAGAGACTTGAACCTCAGCACTGAAATAAATAGGACATGCTGGAGGGACAGATTCATAACCCAGAGGCTCCCTTCACTCTGGAATAAAATCCCAGTCCAGGTTAGGCAGAGTCCCTCATTGACTCTCTTCAAGAGGAATCTTGAGTGGATGGGAGATCGTATATTTACCCGGGGTATCACTTCTGTGTCACTGTTAGACAGAGGCACAGTATACTAACCTCAAAAAAGGGCATAGCAAAATTAATTTAAAATGGGTGGCGAAAGCCAAACACACTCTGGCTAGGCTTATAAATGCCCTAGGGCAGATAGCCTAGTATGAACCTATAATTTATGAGTTGTTTACAACAGATGCAGGTTTTCAAATTTAGGAAGTGGATTTTGAGAGAAGTTTTAAACAATGAGGCACAGGATATTGTCTGAGTTAGTGTGATACTTTCTTTTTTGAGACATAATGACTAGGTGCCCTAACAGCTATCTTTGAATAGCCCTGTTTAAATTCAGGTAGAGCTCTTTGGATGTGCATGGGTCTGGGTTGAGCAAGAATCAGTTTGTCAACAGGAAACTCTGCTTGCTTTTCAGTTTTCAGTCATCTAGTTCAGTGTCTATAAAATTACACAAGGAATATTTGAAAGTAATCTTGATGAAAGTCTTACAATCCTACTGTAGGTAGCTATCACTTTGGATACTATAGACTTTTTAGGATTTCACATGGCCACTGTGCTACACAAGAGTTTATGTACCATTATACAACGACTCCCGATTAATATTCAAAAACGTGCGCGGTGATTGGTCAGCGTGCACGTTGTAAATCAGAGTTATAGTAATGGAAAAAGGTCCGGTCGCCCGGACTTTTTCCATTACTATAACTCTTTTTTTAACAGCAACGGAGAATGCAAGATCTCTGTTGCCTCACACTGTCTCGCTATGTTAAATGAGTTTAACATAGCGAGACAGCTTTAAAAAAAGCAACGGAGATCTTGCTTTCCCCATTGCTTTTGACACAGCTCTGATGTACTGCGTAGGCATATGCATGCGCAGTACATCAGAACTGCCGCAGAATACCAGACAGCTGTGGAAGGGCAGCAAGAAGGCATTATACAATGCCATTATTTAAGAAAAGTAATTATTTTTTTTCTTAAATAATGTCATTGTATAATAGCAATAACCCACTTCTGGGTGTGGATAATGCTGGATTTACTCACGGTTGGCTTTGTTTGGCCACTCAGGCTTCGCCCTTGTGACCAAGCCACACCAACCATGGGTAAATCCAGCATTACCCACACCCAGGTGTGGGTTATTGCTATAATAATTGTTTGGTCCCCTCTTCTTTAACTTTGGTTGTAACTGTAAATCATATCATGCGCATCTGTCCTTCTGTAGATGTTTTTTTCTACAGTATAAATTTGCTCCTCAAAGTTTAGTTTGTGACCAATAGTTTCCCCTCCTAATTCTACTTGTATTATTTGTTAGGGCATGGATTTGTAACTATTTTGAAAGAAAAGTTTTTTTTCTCATTTGGTGTTAGTTTAGTGTTTTATCCAAAAAGCCATTGATATGACATGTAGCTGAAGCTCAGTTAAGAGGCTTTTAGGTCATTTGCTGAATGCTGAGAGGTAGTCAGCTACATGTTGGAGGAGTTGTTTCCCATTAGTTCAGATGTGTACCAAGTTAGAGAAAATATGGTGTAAAAATGGATTCCTGGGAAACACTACTGTTTGATCAGTAGGCATTTGTGAAAGCTGCAATGAATACATTTTAAGTAGCTTTCAAACCATTGAAAAAGAGATGAGGAGCATTGTTGGTTGTAAAACCTTTCGATGAATAAATTATGGTTCACAACATTAATGGTTTTCACAGATAAACTATGCCCCTCTGTTTACAGCAGCTTCATAATCCAGAGGATATTAAAAGGTGTGGTAACATTAATAGCATCTGTTTGTATTTTAAGCAGCAGACAGAGTTATTGTGTAACCTTCTCAAAAATATTATGAAACATTACTAGACAGCCCATGAAAAGCTAACTTTTCACAGTAAAAGTACAACATAAATCTTGAGAAATGTAAAATATAAATCCTTAGGTTTCCTACCTTGTTCAGCAGAGTTACACTGGTTTAGCCAGAAATATCAGGGGAACCTTTGCCATGATTTTCTTTGCAATGTGTGACTTTATAGTACTTACATCATTTGTTGTCTTGTGTTATTCATGTCAAATGACTTCGCATTGTAGATTATGGTGCACAGTAGAGTATATGTGCATATTGTACACATTCATGGATTTGAAACTGTTGTACTTAATTTTAAACATTTTTTTCTGCATTGGGGCTGGTAATGTACCCTACCAAATATTGTAAAAATGTGCTACTTTTCATGTGACATAGTGCACTTTCGTATATGAAATTTACTGGAATCTAATGTGCACATTCAATGAATGTTTTGCATTGGAAGGACATTTATTACATAAGTATTGTTATTTTTAATTAGGTAATAAACCTTACATGCAGTCTTTTGGCTGCTCAGTGTTCTTAAAGATGTTTACATCTTATAAAATATAGAAGTTTAGGGCACATGTGCCTTTGGCATATGTATGTTTATTAGATTTTTTTTAATATTTAGCCCAGATAAATTTCCTCTGAGTTTCAACTTCATACTGCAACTATGCTTCTGTTAGATTACTGTGTCCCTTATTCAATAAAATGCTGTCAAAAAGTCCCTGGCTAAGATTGCCTTTTATGTAAACAGATGGAAACATGACTCATGTTGGACCTGTTTCAGATACAGCGCCCTCTTGCATCACATCCATATCTGGGACCTTTTTTGGTTTATTTGTTTCCTGTACTCTCTGCACAAGGTTGCTTACATTTGAATTGAAACTTTTCAGCTGTATTGTGTGTGTGTGTGTGTGTGTGTGTGTGTGTGTGTGTGTGTGTGTGTGTGTGTATTCACGCGCGCGTGTGCACACATGCGAGAGTTTCCAGCATTTGCTCTTCACATTATTATAGCACCTCCATGTTACTGTGCTGTAAGGTACCATATCGTGTTATATGTGGTTCATTGCTCCATTTTATGCTAATTTGAGAACCACTGGTGTACCGCCTTTTTGCCTATAGCTGAAACCTCTGTATTTCATGGAGAGTGCAAGGCTGCATGAAAAGCATCATATGGTGTAAATGATGATTGATAAGTCTTTGATTTGTTCATCTTGACCATCAGTCACTTTATATTTTTAAGAATGCTGTAAGAGTTTGTTTAGTTTTGAAGTTCCTTTTTATTTAATTATGTTCAGTACTACCATTTGCACATGAGTGCATGTCTTTATCTCTGGGTGTTTTTCAGGAGGCTTTTCCAATTCTTTACCACTAAAGGTCAAACAAAGTGCTGCTTTGTCTACCATTAGGGCTAAATCTGATGACTGAATGGGAAGATACATTTATAATATGGTTATCGTGCACAGCCCTGTTTAATTTGGGAGGAGGACACTATTAAGTAGTCATAAAGGGTGGCAAGAACATTAAAATTTCTCCTCTTTAAGGCGTATAGTTCCTGTGATCACTTGACCAGCACTGTCCTATACTCCTATTTATGATCAAGCATCCTATGCTGTTTGTACATTTATTAACTGTTTGAAATAATGTTCTCATGCAACATACATGGTGCTGTTAATTCAGTGAATGTATGATAAATGTACCGGTTAAAGCTAATTTATATTTACTGTGACATCGTTCAGGATTTTTTTTTACATTTGTGGTCACATGCATTGCAATTGCGATATGTTGTCATTATTTGAAAATAATTGTAACAGCCCTAAGATATTAACACATATCTTCAGCTCTTGGCAGCTTTTGGCTGAATGAGTTTATGGTTTAGTTATGGATGTCCTGAAATTATGCAGTTCTTTGCAATGTATAAGCAGAAATGTAGCAAGACAGTTTGGTCCTGGGGTGACATACCCATTTTATGCCACTGGTCCCTCTTTGTCTCCAACTCTACCTCCACTGGTGGTAAGGATACTCGTATAGTAATAAGTGCTATTCTGAAATAGTTGAAATACTCAAACTATACTTTTGTGACTTGAGCTGTGATATTTATTTTATTTTTATATTTGTTAACCAAGTAGGTACTTTTGTCCAATGATGCTTTACATTCATGAGAAAGTCAAAATGAGGCCAGCACCCAAGAGTGAAATTATATATAATACACTTTAATACACTATAGCAAAACCAAAGAATCAGACCGGTTTCGGCCCCATGGTCTTCCTCAGTGATACACTACTAACAATTAATGAATACTTAAATAGTATTCTAGATTAATCAATTAAGCAAATGAACCAGTATTTAAAGGCACAGTATCCTAACAAGAGGTATACTTAATACATACAACCAACTTTCAAAAACATTTAAAGATGGTCATTCAAATCAGGGGAAAATAAATCCCCTAATTTAACAACCCAAGCCCTCTCTTTGTTATTTAATATATGATGCCATCCCATTTTTCTGGTATCTATTCCCCCATATTTTATCAGTAATCGTAAAATGAAATTTGGCTGTTTTGTGATTTAATACATGTTTGTATAAAGCATTTGTCAAATGTTGATTTCTAATGTCACTTAGATGTTCCGACATTCTAATCCTGAATGGCCTAGTCTGTCCCACATAAAAGGTGGAGCAGGAGCATGTGGCCAAATAGACCACCCAATCCGTTCCACAATTTCTAAAACATTTTATATTATACACCCTGCTGGTTTTTCTACTAGAAAATTATTTAGTTTTAGGCATGTGTGTACAAAATGAGCAATGCCCACAGGGAAAGGACCGAGTCAGTTTGTCTCCTGTTAAAGTTAATTGTTGACCAAAGCCTGTTGATGTATGCCCAGTTTTGAAATGATTAAAGTATGAGCCCAAATTACAGCCTCTACGATGTGAAAATAAACACTCTGGAGTTAGTATCTTAGCTAACTCCTAATTGGCCAAAAGAATGCTCCATTATCCCTAATTACATTTCTAATAGCATTGATGTTCCTGCCATAAGTTGTCAAAAATGTAACCACCTCCTCCTCTGTGCCTGATTGCACCTTATACTCCAATAATTGGGCTCTATCTTGTTATCTGGCCCAATTGCTAGCTGTCCTAACATACCCAGGTTTGTATCCCTGGTTACGAAACCTATGTATAAGGTCATGTTGATGGTACTCGTAAGTACCTTGATCTGAACAAATTCTCCTCACTCTCAAAAACTGGGATTTGGGCATATTTCTAATGATGTGATGGGGTTGTAAACTAGTTGCCTCCAATAAACTATTATACTGGGGTTATTTACGAAACACTTGTGTAGAAAATATGTGATCTGGATTCCTTGTTATCCAAACATCCAGAAAATTAATTTCTTGATCAGCATATTAAGTGTGAACTCCATCCCCCATTTGTTCTCATTTAGATACTGGATAAACTCTAGTAAATATGTAACATCAACCCGCCAAATCAACTAGCAATCGTCGAGGTACATACGCCAAATATCCATGTCCCCTAAATAGATGTTATGTAATGGGTCATAGATAAGATGTTCTTCCAGGTACCCCATAAAGAGATCCACATAAATAGGGGCAAATGAAGCCCCCATTGCTGTTCCCTGTGTTTGCCAAAAGCAGTCTGCTTGAAAATAAAACACATTTTTTGTTAGTACATGTTCAGCCATACAGGTTAACAAAGTGTTGAAACCGGGTGAGTAAATGTCCGCTTTATCGAGCCAATATTTTAGGGCCTCCAATCTAGTCCAATGAGGGATATTTGTATAAAGGGTGGTAACATCTAAGGTGCACATAATCCAACCTGGTTCCAACTGTGACTCAGACAAAATCTAGAGAAATTGAGTGGTGTCCTTTAATCTTGAGTGAACCATTTTTAACAAGGGATGCGAATATTGTGTTAGGAACATAGAAAGGGGTTCCGTCAGTGAGCCCCTACCAGATACTATAGGTCTTCCAGGTGGTTTCTCCAGACATTTATGAATTTTAGGTAGCAGATAGAAAATCTGCTTCTGAGGATCATCCACCACTAGTTGTCTCTTAGTAGCCACATCAATAATCCCTTCCTCAACTGCAAGTTCCAAAAATGAATCTATTTCTTTTTTGAACTGCATAGTGGGATCCAGTGGCATTGACATATAGCATCTGGAATCATGTAGCTGTCTAAAGGCTTTGTTCAAATAATATTGCATGTCCATGACCACCACTGCTCCTCCATTGTCAGCTGAAGTAATAACAATATTAGAATTATTTTTCAAATTTGTTAACACCTGTTGTTCCTGTTCTGACAAATTATGGCCTAATATGCATGAATCAAATTGTTTGAAATGCAAATCTTTGAGGCAAGACTCTTGAAATACGGAAATAAATTTGCCCATAGGAGGCTGAAAATTAGATCTTCGAAACTGAAAATATGTACCTATCTGACTCTTATCTTGTTCACCAAAAATAGTTTTAAGTTTAACAGACAGCAAAAGGCCAACACATCATTGACAACAGTATTTTCATTCACAAAGAAACCAGGAACATATGATAAACCTTTATTGAGTAGTTGTAATTCAACATTGGTAAGATCAACAGAGGAGATGTTATGCACATTAAAAACATATTTTATCGAGGTATTAGAACCTGTAACAATGTTTCCACATTTTTCACTTTTTCTATGTTTTCTACCACCCATGCATTGCTTAACCCTAAAGGGTCATCCAGACTTCTGGATTTTTTGTGTGCTGGGGACTCCTGAGTGAGTACTTGTTCAATTTCTGTAGCAGACGAGTCCTACCATGAGGTGTTACTATAATCTGTTTTAGATCTCTTTAAAATAGATGTAGGTCTCTTCTTTCTAAGTTTCCCCACACTGGGCTGCCCATCCAAACAATTAACCATTTTTTTTTTGGGCCAGATGGTTTACCCTTTTCATAATCTGCCAGGACCCATTGAAATTTCTGTAATTTCTTAATTTTTAATGTTTTCTCCAAGGATAATAAATCCTGAGAAAGTTTGGTCAAGCACAATTTATACTGGGTCTGTCCATCAAATGCTTTAACTTCCTCACACATTTGTTTAATATCATTGGTATTTGTTTCTATGATCCATTCATAATAGGAAGAAAGAATATTAACAAAGGACATAGTCATCTGTTGCTGAGCAAATGCCCATTCTTCCATCAATAAATCATCAGGAGCACTAACAAAAGGCTGTGTTCTAATTCATAACTCCCTGGGTGTAATAATTTTTGCTTGGTATGCCCTAAATAACTTTAAGTGCCATACATTAATCCTGAGTGAGGACATGCTTTTGGTAAGCTTTCCAAATAAATCCCCACAAATATCATCCGGGTCCCTCATGTTATTATCCATACTTGCACTTTGGTCCATAAGGCCATAAATGTGTAAATCATCCTTATCAGATGAGAGTCCCTGTAAAATAGTAACCAAATCCATTGTCCTCCCAGAATATCATAGACACTATATGTAAAAACTGTAGATTTAACTTGGGCAATTAAATACTTAATGCTACCACCTTCCCACCTCCAGGATAGTGCATACAGTGACAAAAATTCTAATGTCAACAGCTTGATATCCCAATACAGGTAGAGTCCAACTGCCTATATTAAACTGCTTGGATGTAAATTATATCAACAGGCAATGCATAAAAACATTTGCCCTACAAACCAAACATAAAAACAAATAACGAATAATGTTCTATTCACAATTATACAACAATACCATCAAATAGATTTTTGTAAAATTGTAGTTTTCCAGTTGTGCAAAAATTAGAACACTATACAAGATTAATAAGTTAAACTAAAAACTATTTTTTGGTGAACAAGATAAGAGTCTGATAGGTACAGATTTTTGGTTTCGAAGATCTAATTTTCAGCCTCCTATGGACACATTTCTTTCTGTATTTCAAGAGTCTTGTCTCAAAGATTTGCATTTCAAACAAATTGATTCACACATGTTAAACCATAATTTGTCAGAACAGGAACAACAGGAGTTAACAAATTTGAAAAATAATTCTAATATTGTTATTACTTCAGCTGACAAAGGAGGAGCAGTGGTGGTTATGGACATGCAATATTATTTGAATGAAACCTTTAGACAGCTATATGATTCCAGATACTATATGTCGATGCCACTGGATCAAACTATGTAGTTAAAAAAAAATAGATTCATTTTTGGAACTTGCAGTTGAGGAAGGGATTATTGATGTGGCTACTAAGAGACAACTAGTGGTAGATGATCCTCAGAAGCAGATTTTCTTTCTGCTACCTAAAATTCATAAATGTTTGGAGAAACCACCTGGAAGACCTATAGTATCTGGTAGGGGCTCACTGACGGAACCCCTTTCTATGTTCCTAACACAATATTTGCAACCCTTGTTAAAAATGGTTCCCTCAAATTTAAACGACACTGTGATGATTGGGGAGAGATGGGCAAAGGCTGCCAGCCTAGTCAAATAGAATTTGATATATAATTCTGGCATTTGTAAATAAATGTAAAATGCAGGCATGTCTTCTTGAGTGTAAAAGAATACTGTGAAATGTTAAACTGCAAAATATGTGACAACATTGCACTCTACTGGCCCAGTGAAGCATGTTGTGACCCTTTCATGTTAGAATTCCGCTCCAGTGCATCTGGATGAAGCTTTCATGCCCATTGTTTTAAAGCTAAAGTTTATGACCAGAATTTACATGTGGAAGGTGCTTTATTGCTCTGGTTTATGCTAGAATGTATATGTGAAATGCCTTGTATTGTTGTAAGTTTCTGAGCAGGTGTAAGATTGCTAAATAATGCAGTTTGTGACCTGAAAACTCAGACCAGGTGTTAAGATGATGCAATATGAATACTGGGAAAACCTAAGTGTCAAAAATGATGCAATTTGAGAGGGCCTTAGAGACATGTTTGTTAGTAATGTTTAAATACTATTTCTCACAAGAGACTGGGAGCATTTTGATCTTGGATATCTAACTCAGCACTCTGCTTAAGCTCACATGTAAGTTTCTAGCACTGTGATTTCTTGTAGGAATAATTAAAGCTAGTAAATCTTAATTAGGTATTTTTCTTTGAAATCAGACCTGTCCTACTGTATTATTTTAAGTTTCTGTGTGATTTCTGAACTCTTAGATATCTCTGTGGTGTAGTAGTTTTGTCTTGTGTTTTAATTATTTATCATTAAATATTTTAAAAACCTTCTACCTGTAGCTGGTTTGTGTATAGATAAGCTCTAAAGTACATTGCATATTTATAGAGGTTATTGTAATAGGCCACTCTAAAATAAGCCTTAGACTGTATAGTCACATTACCAATTGGATAATAATATTGCACAGTAATAACTGGACACCCTTTTAAGGGCCCTTTAGTAGCTGATATTATTAGCTGGGTGGTGGCAGGGATTACTACCGTATGGTCTGGGTAAAGGGGCACAGCTGGAGAATCCATGTCAGCTTTTCCCAGGACTGTCTGTGAAGTTGTATAAATACTTATCTCAAAGTGTGTGTGTGGTGTTTCAGCTACTTGGCAGGGACATGAAGCACTGGTTGGACAGAGAGGGTACTGGAGGTTTTAGCTTGCCCAGCTAGGCTGAGACCTGGACCGTATAGCCGTGCCAGTGGGGAGTCTTATTGGGGACCTGGTGAGCAAGGGAGCAACCAGCCCCAGACTGACTGTGATCTCTGTGTGCACTTAAGGGAAATTGTACTTTACAGTGTGTATTAGTTATCCTTTCCTCTCTTCTAGGAGACAACCTCCCTGGTTTTAGTGGTGAGGATTGAGGCTCCTTTATTGCTGGGCCAGGGCACAGTCGTCACAGACACCACTCAATTTCTCCAGATTTTGTCTGAGTCACAGTTGGAACCAGGTTGGATGATGTGCACCTTAGATGTTACCGCCCTTTATACAAATATCTCTCATTGGGCTGGATTGGAGGCCCTAAAATATTACTCACCCGGTTTCAACACTTTGTTAACCTATATGGCTGAACATGTACTAACAATAAATGTGTTTTATTTTCAAGCAGACTGCTTTTGGCAAACACAGGGAACTGCAATGGGGGCTTCATTTGCCCCTATTTATGCAGACCTCTTTATGGGGTACCTGGAAGAACATCTCATCTATGACCCATTACATAACATCTATTTAGGGGACATGGATATTTGGCATAGGTACCTCGACGATTGCTGGTTGATTTGGCGGGGTGATGCTACATATTAACTAGAGTTTATCCAGTATCTAAATGTGAACAAATGGGGGGTGGAGTTCACACTTAATATGCATGATCAGGAAATTCATTTTCTGGATGTTCGGATAACATAAAATCCAGATCACACACTTTCTACAGAAGTGTTTCATAAATAACCCCAGTATAATAGTTTATTGGAGGCAACTAGTTTACACCCCCATCACAGCATTAGAAATATCCCCAAATCCCAGTTTTTGAGAGTGAGGAGAATTTGTTCAGATCAAGGTACTTACGAGTACCATCAACAGGACCTTATACATAGGTTTTGTAACTGGGGATATAAACCTGGGTATGTTAGGACAGGTAGCAATTTGGCCAAAGAACAAGACAGAGCCCAATTATTGGAGTATAAGGTGAAATCAGGCACAGAGGAGGAGGTGGATAGGTTTGTGACCACTTATGGCAGTAACATCAATGCTATGTAATTAGGGATAATTGGAACATTCTTTTGGCCAATCAGGAGTTAGCTAAGATACTAACTCCAGGGTGTTTTTCTTCACATCGTAGAGGCCGTAATTTGGGCTCATACTTTAATCTTTTCAAAACTTGGCATACATCAACAGGCTTTGGTCAACAATTAACTTTAACGGGACAAATTGATTGGGTCCTTTCCCTGTGGGCATTGCTCATTTTGTACACACGTGCTTCAAACTAAGGAATTTTTCTAGTAGAAATACCAGCAGGGTGTATAATATAAAATGTTTTGGAAATTGTGGAACGGATTGGGTGGTCTATTTGGCCACATGCACCTGCTCTGCTTTTTACGTGGGGCAGACGTCCAGGCCATTCAGGATTAGAATGTCGGAAGATCTAAGTGACATTAGAAATCAACATTTGACAAATGCTTTATACAAACATGTATTAAATCACAAAACAGTCAAATTACATTTCACAATTATTGATAAAATATGGGGGGATAGATCCAGAAAAAATGGGATGGCATGGTATATTAAATAACAAAGAGAGGGCTTGGATTGTTAAATTAGGGGGTTTATTTTCCCCTGGTTTGAATGAGCATTTTTAAATGTTTTTGAAAGTCGGTTGTATGTATTAAGTATACCTCTTGTTAGGATACTGTGCCTTTAAATACTGGTTTATTTGCTTAATTGATTAATCTAGAATACTATTTAGGTATTCATTAATTGTTAGTAGTGTGTCACTGAAGAAGGCGAGGTCTGATTCTTTGGTTTTGCCATAGTGTATTAAAGTGTATTATATATATTTCCACTCTTTGGTTCCGGCCTCATTTTGATTTTGTTATTTGGGTTTTTTGGCCATTTGCACCTGCCTTATGTGCGAGCACGTTATGTTGGAAATTGAGCTTTACATTCATGCATACCTCTCAGCCTCTTAAAGTAAGAAATCTGGACAAAGCCATTAAAAAAGTGGTACAAATAGGGACAATTTTGAAATATTGCTCTTACAAACTTAGAAGGTTGATAGAGTAACAGGTTTTGCATTAGCATGACTTTTCTGAAGGGTGTGAAGTCTAAAACTCAAATGCCTGTCATTATTTTCAAACTTCATTCTTTAATGATTTGTCACTAATTTGCCAGAAAGCCATAATTTTATGAAAAATGGACCAAACATATAAGGCAAAAATCAGGACATTCTGCAAAAATCTGTACATTTGAGAGGTATGCCATGTCCCAAACAAAAATGTCTGAAATATAGCAGTAAATTATAATGAAGTTACAATCAGCATACACATTTTCATCAAAAGCATAATTAGCACTCAAGTAAAGTTGATTTTACACCAGTCTGTACCTAAGTGTACCACACAAAGGACAATTTTCCATCAATAAAGTACATAAGTTTGGAATTTTATACAGACATACTGACAAAAAGAAGGAGGTTCAAGACAGAAATAAATATAATAATTTGATGCAGACAATAGTGGTAGCTACAGTAGGTTTGCTATCAGAATATAAGCTGTATATATTCATATTTACAATGATGTTTATTTAGGGAATTCTTGTGTTTGTCCAAAGTTAGTAATTTGTTTGCACAACATTATTATGCAACTGGGGGTGGACCACACTGGCCATGTGACATTATGCATTGTCCTTGATAGCTACAGAGAAGTGAAGCATTTACAAATAAATCTGAAAACACATTTGGGATTGTAGTACTTTTGGGACTAGAGTGCTGACTTTCTGTTTTGCATTTTCTGTGTTGGAAGAGACATTTGCAGTGTGGCACTGCTCAGTAGTAGTAACTGGTGAAGATTATTCGAAAGCGCTTATCTTTTGAAAAGGAAGGAACCTTTTTTTTGTGTTGACTTTTAACTTTGGTGAAATTAAAAACCTGTTTTTAATGGATTACCAGCATTTACATTGAGGACAGCACTTTGTTTCAGGTTTCATATTCAGTTATACGATACACCTTTGTATCAGCCTTGGTTGCTTTTTCTGCTGTTTGTTCACATGTCATAAAGGAAGGCACAGCATTTTATATACTTGTGGAGACAAGCATTTAATACTTTATTATCAATTTAAGAAAAAAAAAAAAGATGAGACCTACATTGCTCTCAACAGAATACAATTCAAATAATCCTAATGTGAGATGCTTGATTGTGGTGGATCTCAGCAACAGCTGGCATAGTTTGCATTCCATTTTAAAGCCACAGGGAAGTAAAATATACAACTAAATAAAATCTACAGATTGTCTGTGGAGAACAATATATAATACCATACTGATGAATTAAAAAAAAAAGAAACAAGAATACACATTGGTAACAACATAGCACTATATGTTGAGAAAACCCACTTCTGAGATAACTACTGATGGGGCTGAGTGGAGGGGGATATGTGCAGACAGGAACTGTGACATGTTCGTAGTGCAACTTAATTAATGTTAATGGACATCACAATGGAGAAGTAACATAGGAGTGATATCTCCACCCTCATGCATAACAACCAATCTTTTTTTTTTCTCTTTCTCTGTAGATATATTTCTTTCTCTCTCTTTCTGTATTGTTATAAGAGACAAGAGTGAAGACTGCTAGTTATGACTTACTTAAAAGGGGATGGGGAAGATAAACATACAAATAAAGTTTGGAATACAAATTAAAAACAAAATCAGTTTTTTTTTTTTTTTTTTTGCATTTGGAACCCCTCATACAAGCCCCTTGGACAACAGTCACTTCTGTCTTGGCCTTTGTATTTCTCCATGTATAAATATTGTTCCTGTCATACATAGGAGTGTAATATACAATGTTGTGTGGTTGTGCTCTATGCATATTATGTCATGAATGTGCAGTTCTGTGTTACGACTTTCACTGTCTCTGTCGAAGATCACATTATCTGAAACATTTTTTGATGATGAGCTGATAAGGTGCAGTTGAAGTGATAGAGAGAGATGAATGGGCATTCACTTTGGTTTGCATGCAGTTTCCATCCTGTATAACTGCCAGTGTATATGAATCCACTGCTTTGTATGCTAGTTTGGCTCTAAATACAGGACTTTTATTACCATTTGGATCTAAATAAAGACTTTTATTACCATTTGTATTACTAAATTTTACTGCCATCCAGGAACTGCTGTCAGCAACTCCCATGTATCTGTACTGTGATCTAACACTGAATGATTAAAGGTGGATATCAATAATCACGGTGCATAAAACATTAAAGGGTGGTGTATCCTCATATGTTGAACTTACACTAATAGCATTGACATATAAGTGGAGATGTGAGCAAAGGTAGCTTGTATATACTGTGTCCTGGCACTGGATGACCACAGGTAGACTGCAAAAGATTCAGTGTATGATGTGTACTCTCACATATTTCAATTGTGCTACTCACACTGATGTACAGGTTGAACTGTTAGCAATGCTTCTCAACGTGTCCAGACACTGGCTGACCATAGATGAACATCAATGAACACACCACCAGATGCATTCTACCTTGGTGTACCACCATGTTACACTTACATTCCTCATGCTTTTTACAGGTGGAGTTGTTAGCAGTGCTGACCTACAGTATCCATGCACTGGTGACCAGAGCAGCTCACCATCACACACTGTATAGGATTCATTCAGATGTGAAACCCAGTCAGGCTTTAGTATTGCTGCTGTATTGCTGACATACAGATGGAGAGATGGCAGCACCACTACTGAATTTGTAGTGTGGTTGGATCACATCACACCACTGTGTCCTTGGCACCAGGCTGCATTATTGGCTATGCATTGAATGACCACATCTGAACCTCAGACCAGCTATACCTTAAGTGCAATGTTTGGTCAGCAATGGTCAAGGAACAAAGAGCAGTGTGACATAGTGACAGAACACATTGTGGACTTGTATCACCACAAATACCATGCATGTATGTATGGCTGTCTGACAGAGTAGGCAATACGTGATATTGTCCTGTAGAGTTGGTCTGCGGGTCATACATCTGTGAAGACTGGTTGAGATGGATGAAGGCTGAAAGCCTAGCCAGATAGAATTGTGCAGATAATTCTATCATTTGTAAACACTGTGAAATGTTGAACTTAAAACAATGTGGCAACATTGCCATCTGCTGTAAAGAAAGCTAAGTTAAGCATTTCTTGTTGATTCTTTGAAATTAAAATTATTTCATCACTGCCTTTCATGTTTACAATTCAGCTCCAGTCCGGCTGGATGAAGGCTTCCTGCCTATTGTTTTATGGCTTAAATTAATTACCAGAATTTACATGTGGACTGTCCTTTATTGTCCTAAGTGTAAAAGAATGTAAATGCAGTTTCTGTCAGCCTGGGAACACCAGGAAACTGTAAAAGATGATGTAATGTTTTAGCAGAACTGCAGTTTCAATTTAAACAGTGAGAACCAGAGATTATTTAGCATTTTTGTCTGGACATCCAACTCAGTACTGCCTTAGGCTCTCTTTATGTAAGTAGTATGATAGAACTGTATTTTCTCCTAGAAGTAGATAGGAATTAGAAAAGTTTAGACTAAGTGTTTTTTTTCTGTGATGTCAGAATTGTACTACTGATTTATTTTAAGTATTTCTGCGTGATCTCTGAACTTTTGACTAGCAATGTATAGTTAAAAGTATTGTTTTGTGGTTTTAATTATTTATTATTAAATATTTTAAAACCTTTTAGCTGTGGCTGTTTTGTGTAGAGATAAGTTAAGTTCTAGAGTACATTGCATGTATATAAAGATCCTGTACCAAGTCACTCTAATAAGCCTTGAGATTGTTTAGTCACATCTACAAATTGGATAATAATATTGCACAGTAATAATTGAACACCCTTTTAAGGGCCTTTGAGTAGCTGATAAATATTAGTGGGTGGTGGCCAGTGGAACTACCATATAGTCTGGGAGAAAGGGGCACAGCTGGAGAACCTATGCCAGCCTTCCCCAGGAGTGTCTGTGTGGTTGTATAACCTCTTCTCAAAGTGCATGTGTGTGTGTGTATGTGTGTGTGTGTGTGTGTGTGTGTGTGTGTGTGTGTGTGTGTGTGTGTGTGTGTGTGTGTGTGTGTGTGTGTGTGTCAGCTACTTGGGCAGGGACATGAAGCACTGGTTGGACAGAGAGGGTGCTAGAGGTTTTAGCTTGCCCACTAGGCTGAGATCTGGACCATATAGCTGTGCCAGTGGAGAGTCTTATTGGAGACTTGGAGAGCAAGGGAGCGACCAGCCACAGACTGACTGTGATCTCTGTGTGCTCTTAAGAGAAATTGCACTTTACTGTGTGTATTTGTTATCCTTTGCTCTCATATGAGATGCCCTCTCTGGTGTTAGTGGTGAGGATTGAGGCTCCTTGATTGCTGGGCCAGAGCATGGGCTTCACATATTAATTGGTGGCAGTAGTTGGGATATCCTCCCATATTAATTGGTGGCAGTGGTTGGGATATTCTCACATAATTGTTTGGCAGTGGTGGGATATCCACATCACATATTAATTAGTTGCCAAATACTAATTGGCTTGTAGTGTGGGTAGAGTGAATCCTGTAGCTTGTGTACAGTGAGCTTTGAAGGTGTTCTTCTACTCTAAAACAGCCATGCAGTGACTACTCAGAGTTCAGATCACAATTGTTTTATTTCTTTTGTTAGCCTAGTTAGTCAGGGTAAGCAGGCAGCATGTCAGCAGAGGAGTATGGAAAGCTGACAAGGATCCAGCTGGTGGAGATGTGCCAGACTAAGGGACTGGTGCATGGAAACCTGACTAAGGCAGACCTGATTGCAGCCATGGTTACAGCTGCATCTGACAACAGCAACCAGGAGGACAATAAGACTGGCAGCAAAGATATAATTACCTCAGAGAATGGACAGCTTAACCTTTCTGCAGTGGACTTAAAAATCCAGCTGGAGCTAAAGAGACTTAAGTTGGAGGCCAGGCGTTTGGAAGTACAAGCAGCTGAGAGACTGAGGAGTCTACAGGCTAAGGAGAAAAAGAAACTGTTCTGTCTGGAAGCTGAGGAAAAGGAAAGACAGAGGCAGCATCAGAAGGAGATGCTGACTCTTCGCCAGAGTCATGGTGGTAATGGGGAAAGGAGTAACTGGACCCCAGGAGCACAAAAGGTCAGTAAATTTCTTCCGCAGTTTAAAGAGGGAGATCATTTTGATAGTTTCATTCATATGTTTGAGAGGGTAGGTAAACAGTATGAAGTTGACCAAAGGCTCTGGGTACGGTTCCTGACCACCTTACTCCATGGTAAAGCTGTAACTGAATTATCTAAAATGCCTAACATTGCATGTTTTGATTATACTGCTGTAAAGAAATGTATTTTAAAACTGTTTAAGCTAACACCTGAAATGTATAGGAAAAAGTTTCCTAAGCATAGACGCAAAGCAGATGAAAGTGTGTATGAATATGTTGCTAAACTGACCACTTATTTCTATAGGTAGGTGAGTGGCTGTCAGGCCACCACTTGTGAAGGGCTGGCAGACCTGTTGGTGAGGGAACAAGCCCTTAGCACTTTGTCTGAGGACATGAGGATCTGGTTAGCTGATAGACAATGTGCTATTTCAGATGAGTTGGGGAAGGAGGAAGACCTATACCTGGCAAGCAGGGCATCCTGCACAGGAAGGGAACCCCCAGTACTGCTCATGGGTCTAAAGGAACCCATAGTAGGCAGCACAGACTGCCCCAGCAGAATCTGCTAGTAGCAGGGGAATTCACTAGTCCAGGTACACATCCAAGAACTAGAGTTAAATGTTTTGAATGCAACCAGTGGGGCCATGTGGCATACAGGTGTCCAAGCAGGCAAGGTGGGGAACCAAAGGTGAGGGAGCCAGTAAGTGGGAAAGACAAAATGCCAATAGTAGGTTGTCTTGAGGCAACAGGAGTACTAAACTACCATCATGCAGATGTCCTGAGAGGGAAGGTTTTGGATGAGGCAGTACCATGTGCTTATAAAGTTACACACGGTCAGGCTAGGAGACAAGCACGTGGGTCTGGTAGCCTGGGGGAGACCCAGACAAACTGCATACTTGCAGCCAGGACTGGTGAGGTGGTCACTTTAGGGAGGGAGCTACTCTGTACCAATGAGACTGAAGGTGAGCCACAGCTGCTTGTGGGTACTGATGGTCTCTTGGACAGAGTGACTGCAAAGGTAGAGTTGAGTGGTGGTAACCAGGCTGACAGTGAGGCACCACTGTCAGAGGATGCCAGACTTCCTGTGGAAGGGGAGCTGGGAAGGGTTACAAGGAGAGAGTTGAGACAGGCTCAGCTCTCAGACCCGACATTGCAAGGCCTGAGGCAGGTAGCTAGGGAGGCACCTGATTCTCAAGGAAAGGGTGAATCTGTATACTGGGACAAAGGGTTATTATACAGAGAGTGGACCCCTGAGGGAAGGCAAGAAGTTGAGAGAGTACAGCAGTTGGTAGTGCCTTGAGCTTACCATCTGGCGCTTCTAGCCATAGCCCATGATATTCCCTTTGAAGGTCATATGGGCATAAAATGTACAAAGAGGCATATTATGCAGAACTTCTTTTGGCCTGGAATTTCCAGAGATGTAACAGGGTACTGCAGGACCTGTGAGCAGCGCCAAATGTTAGGCAAGGCAGGAGACAAGGTGAGATCTCCTGTGATGCCTTTGCCTGTGATTGAAGAGCCATTTCAGAGCATAGCTATGGATATTGTGGGTCCTCTGAGTACCCCAAGTTCCACAGGGAAAACGTATATCCTAGTGGTAATGGATTATGGTACACGATACCCTGAGGCAGTGGCTTTGTCCTCCATTGAAGCAGAGAAGGTGGCAAATGCTTTGTTAGAGATTTTCAGCAGGGTAGGTTTCCCAAAAGAAATACTGACTGACCAAGGTGCTAATTTCATGTCAGACCTGCTGGCTTGTCTGTGGAAGTGCTGTGGGGTGAAGCACATGAAGACCACCCCCTACCATCCCCAGACTAATGGTCTTGTTGAGAGATTAAACTCTACAATCAAGTCCATGTTATGGTCATTTGCAGATGAGTTTAAGAGGGAGTGGGACAAATATTTGTCCCATCTGCTGTTTTCTTCAGAGAGGTTCCCCAGGAATCCACAGGTTTTTCACCCTTTGATTTGCTGTATGGGCATGGGGTGAGCGGATCTCTACATTTAATTCGAGATGAGTGGGAAGGTGAGTGCAAGTCTTACAAGGAGTCTGTTGTGGCATACATCCTAAACCTCAGGACAAGGCTGAAGGAACTCATGGGCTTGGCCCAGGAGAACCTGGCAGAAGCCCAACAACAGAAAAAGGTGTAGTATGACAGGAATGCTCGAGCTAGAAAGTATGATGTGGGGCAGCAGGTAATGGTTCTCATTCCTGTCAGACACAGCAAGCTGCAAGCAGCTTGGGAGGGTCCCTACAAGGTGGTAAGAAAGGTAAGTGATGTTAACTACATGGTGGAACTGCTAGGCAGATGGCAGGGGCACAAATTGTACCATGTTAACATGATGAAACCTTACCATGATAGGGAGGCCCTTGTGCTAAGCATTTGCAGTGGGCTACAGGAGGAGTCTGAGGGAGATCTGGGGACTGATCTCCTCAGTGAGGCTCAGGCTGACACCTCGTTGAAAGGGGTAGCAATGTCCCAGCACCTATCACCTACCCAGGTTTGAGAAATCCAAGCAGTGTTGCAGGGATTTGGGGACATGTTCACTGGGAAACCAGGGTGCACCCACCTGGTGCAGCACCAGGTGGATACTGAGCCCCAAAGGCGTATTATGCAGGCCCCTTATAGAGTGCCTGAGAGAGAAACAGACTCTGAGGGAGGCGGTACAGGAGATGTGGGAACTAGGGGTGATTCAAGAGTCCAACAGTCCATGGGCCTCCCCAGTGGTGCTAGTGCTAAAGAAGGATAGCAGCACCAGGTTCTGTGTGGACTACAGGAAATTAAATAGTCACACAGAGTTAGATGCTTACCACATGCCTAGGACAGATGAGGCCCTAGAGCAGCTGGGTGGGGCCAAGTATCTTACAACCATTGATCTTACCAAGGGTTACTGGCAGGTGCCCTTGACTCCCAGTGCTAGAGAGA
Source organism: Protopterus annectens (assembly GCF_019279795.1). Lineage (NCBI taxonomy): Eukaryota > Metazoa > Chordata > Ceratodontiformes > Protopteridae > Protopterus > Protopterus annectens. The sequence goes on along the minus strand of NC_056728.1, from coordinate 1,628,680,714 downwards.
AGTCAGCCTTTTTGACTTCTTTTGGCTTGTATGAGTTCACAAAGATGCCCTTTGGGATGATAAATGCCCCAGCGACTTTCCAGAGGCTGGTAGATCACATCCTAGTAGGAGCAGGAGGGCTTGTCCTTGCTTACCTAGATGATTTTGCCATTTACAGCCATTCCTGGCCAGAGCATCTTCAGCATGTCAGGGAGGTGCTGGGCAGATTACAGAGGGCAGGGTTGACCTTTAAGCTGAGCAAATGTTAGGTGGGTATGGCAGAGGTCTCCTACATAGGGCATAGAGTGGAGAGTTGTAAGATAAGGCCAGAACCTGCCAAAGTGGAAGCCATTCAGGCATGGCCTGCACTTGTTACTAAAAGGCAGATGAGGACATTCTTAGGGACAGCAGGGTACTACAGAAAGTTCCTCCCCAGTTATAGTGCCATAGCTGCTCCACTCACAGACCTGACAAGGAAGAACAGGCTAGATAAGGTAGTGTTGCCCCAGCATATGAGCAGGCATTCCAGAAGCTTAAAGAAGCTTTGGGAGGACCCCCCTGTGTTAGCCAGTCCAGATTACAGCAAATAATTTGTTGTGCAGGTGGATGCTTCAAACCATGGGGTGGGGCTGTACTTAGCCAGATTTCTTCAGAGGGGGAAGAGCACCCAGTGGTTTATCTCAGTCGTAGGCTATAACCCAGGGAGGAATGCTATGCAGCTGTAGAAAAGGAATGTCTAGCCATAGTGTGGGCACTGCAAAAACTTCAGCCTTATCTGTATGGAAGGAAATGCACTGTTATGACAGATCACAACCCCCTAACATGGTTAAACAGTGCCAGTTAGCAAAATGCCAAGCTGCTAAGATAGAGCCTGGAGTTGCAAGCATATGATATGTCAGTGCAGCACCACAGTGGGAGTAGCAATGCCAATGCAGATGAGCTCTCAAGACAGGGAATGTGGTAGGTACACTCAGATAGACCTAACCCTCTCAAGTGGCGTTTTTCAGGGGTCACTTGAAAAAACAGCTTGAGTTCTCCGGGGGGGGGGGGGTGTGAAGACTGCTAGAGATGGGTGACGGCTGCCAGCCTAGCCAGATAGAATTGTGCAGATAATTCTATCATTTGTAAATATTGTGAAATGTTGAACTTAAAACAATGTTGCAACATTGCCATCTGCTGTAAAGAAAGCTAGGTCAAGCATTTCTTGTTGGTCCTTTGAAATTAAAATTATTTCATCACTGCCTTTCATGTTTACAAGACAGCTCCAGTCCGGCTAGATGAAGCCTTCCTGCCTATTGTTTTAAGGCTAAAGGTAATGACCAGAATTTACATATGGATGTCCTTTATTGCTCTAAGTGTAAAAAAATGTAAAGGCAGTTTCTGTCAGCCTGGGAACACCAGAAAATTGTAAAAGATGATGTAATGTTTTAGCAGAACTACAATTTCAATTTAAATAGTGAGAACCGGAGATTATTAATCATTTTTGTCTGGACATCCAACTCAGCACTGCCTTATGCTCTCTTTATGTAAGTAGTATGTTAGAACCCGTGTTTTCTCCTAGAAGTAGCTAGGAATTAGAAAAGATTAGACGAAGTGTTTTTCTGTGATGTCAGAACTGTACTACTGATTTATTTTAAGTATTTCTGTGTGATCTCTGAACTTTTGACTAGCACTGTATAGTAGAAAGTATTGTCTTGTGGTTTTAATTATTTATTATTAAATATTTTAAAACCTTTTAACTGTTGCTGGTTTGTGTTAGAGATAAGTTAAGCTCTTGAGTACATTGCATCTATGTAAAGATCCTGTACCAAGTCACTCTAATAAGCCTTATGACTGTTTATTCACATCTACAATTGGATAATAGTATTGCACAGTAATAATTGGACACCCTTTTAACGGCCTTTGAGTAGCTGATAAATATTAGTGGGTGGTGGCCAGTGGAACTACCATATAGTCTGAGAGGAAGGGGCACAGCTGGAGAACCTGTGCCAGCCTTCCCCAGGAGTGTCTGTGTGGTTGTATAACCTCTTCTCAAAGTGCATGTGTGTGTGTGTGTGTGTGTGTGTGTCAGCTGCTTGGGCAGGGACACAAAGCACTGGTTGGACAGAGAGGGTGCTAGAGGTTTTAGCTTGCCCACTAGGGTGAGATCTGGACCCTATAGCTGTGCCAGTGGGGAGTCTTATTGGAGACTTGGAGAGCAAGGGAGCGACCAGCCCCAGACTGACTGTGATCTCTGTGTGCACTTAAGGGAAATTGCACTTTACTGTGTGTATTTGTTATCCTTTCCTCTCATATGAGATGACCTCTCTGGTGTTAGTGGTGAGGATTGAGGCTCCTTAATTGCTGCACCAGGGCACGGGCGTCACAACATCTATCAGTGGATATCTACATATTATACAGTGTAGGCATTGACTAATACGAGAAAGCCCTTGTCTTCATGCAATAAGTCATTCATCCCCCATTTATCAAGTAAACTCATTTCATTGTCACTGGAGAGCTCTAGCCTATCCCAACACTCACTAGGTGCAAGTCAGATTCTAATCCTTGAGCAGCAGCACATTACTGGACACACACACAGACACACGCACACACACACACACACACACACACGTGTGTGTGTGTGTGTGTGTGTGTGTGTGTGTGTGTGTGTGTGTGTGTATGCATTTTTGCAGGGAAGGAGATCTTTTGAAGATCATTTTCTGATATAACCTGTGTCAGGAAGAGAAACATTTTAAAACATATTTAGAGATCTACACCATATTTAATTTGCAATGTATATATGTTACAAAGCAGCATAGTAGAAAAAAATCCCTAATTATATAAATAGAGGCTGGGCCAGTATAAGAAGAAAGACTCAATATACTAGTGCTTAAAAATGCAGGGGAATTAATTAACACTGGCATTTTACTTATTTCAATAGGTACTTACATTTACTCATTTTCTTACTGAATCAAAATAGTTCAGAACATGTGATAAGTGCACTAAAACAGTTTTTTTTATTATAATTTTGCCTAATTTTCATTTGTAAGGTCAACATCATAATTCTAAATGACTAAAGACAGTATAGATACACAGCCATACAAATGAAAACAGAACCAACAAAAACAAAAAAAATCTCTATAAAGCATTTTCCCAGCACCACCTATACCACCACTGCTTAGCTGTTCCTACTCTGAAGGGCCACACCCTTGGTAAGAGTTTATCTTTCGCCAAAGATGGGAGACCTCTGTTAGAAACCATTCTTGCATTTTAACATTCAGTCTTCCATTTTTCCTACTTCTACTATTTGATGTTATGGCCATTGACCTTATATATTTGAACCCACTGCCCCCTTTCTTGTTGGCTATTTGTGCTTAGTTACATTTTTCATGAATAACCACATTAGTTTACTTTGCTTTTGCTAAGTTTTCTGAACCCAACCTTGTATTTCAATATTTCAGTCACTGAAAACTTAAATCTAAAAACTGAAAGGATGCCATTAATTTTAAGGGTGGGTTACTTGCAGTGAAGACATAATTTACAACTATAATAGTAATAATAATAGTGCTGATAATAATAAATAACAGGTTTTCTGTGTGGATCAATCTATTTCATACAGATGTTCATAGAAAGGACTTGGATCAGGTATCGTTGTCTTATTATCAGTTAAGCTACATAGAAATAAAAACACATATTTGATGATGCTGGATGCAGAGATGTTTTATTTTTTGCAAGCGATAAAGTTAACAAAACAACTATTTGTTGCAGATTGCTCTGTTATTACTTTGTCAACAGAACCTTAATTTGTATAGAGGTCAGGGCCAACTTCAAGAAAGGAATGCTTCTTTAACAAGTAATAGCACTATTAAGGGACTTCAGATTTAAAATAAATAGTTATGCACTTAAGTGACTTCCCTTGCACACAACACATTCACTTTGCCATGTTCTTTATATTATGCTTAGATTCTATAAATGGGTTCACTGTTTCACATACAGGTAGGAGCATGACATTTATGCTGATTCATCAATCATAAGGCAGCAGCTTGGGGAAATGTCACAGCACGTTCTACACATTTCACAATGTGTTTCTAGCAAAATATTGAAAAGTGGATATTCTGAAAGAATGATGACTGATTTCAGTTTTCTCCCATATTACTATGTGCAGGGGTCCTTTGTAAAGTCATGAACCAGTGACCTGTCGTAGTGTTAGGCAAGTATGACAACAGCTACTTGCACTTGTTCTTAACTAGTGCATCTTACTACATGTATAATTAAAGGTCTTAACTAGTACTTCAGTAACAGTTTACTGCATGTTTAATTCTAGGTCTTAACTAATGCTTCACTAACATGCTTAGTTATATTTAAATCTGAGGCTATGACTTGAGATACCTTTGCATTAGTCTGGAAGGGATTTTTCCACAAACCCACATAACAAAATCTGTATTCACTGATGGTGGGTGAAGAACAGATTTCGTTTTATTCACTTGTTAACATGGTAAGCTCACTAAACATGTGGCTATTCTCAGAGGTGACCCAGGGACATTTTTGATTAAGTGACATGCTCAGATTCGCACAGTGGGCAAATGGATGTAAAAAATATTAAACCATTTACCCTGGAAACACTTAGAAAAGTTTTCATTTTTTTAATTTTATTCCATGTTTGTTTTGAAATTAATTAGCTGGCCACTGTACCTATAAAAATGAGTAGTTTCCACTTTTTTTATTATTTCCTATTAGTTAGCTGACCACGCGCAGGCCATCCTAGGCAATAACAGCAGCAACCTACTGTATCCTACGACTAACATCTAAAACCAGAAAAAAAGTGAATAACAATAAAAATGAAAACTTAAAGTAAGAAATGTCATAACTTAGAAGATTAATATGGGGCCTGTGCACTAACAGGAAGTTGGCATAATATTTGACATTGCTGGAATAGAAAATATACAATGCTGTAATAAAATTAAATGGAGTAGAAGACGTTTTAAATATAAACATTTTCTAAATTTCTGATAATTTCATTTTATTGCTGTGTAGAGTATAGATTACGACAGAACTGTAAAGTTATATATTAAATTTAAATTATTAATTAAGTGTTAATTATATTTGTTTAATAACCTGGTGGGAAAAAGCACAACACTAAATGCAGTTTATGTGGAAAGTTTATAATAGCCACAACTAGCATGTTTTTACAATGCTATAGGAAACTACAGTAATCAGACAAAACCCATGCAAATGCAGGGAGACAAATTCCACAAAGACAATCCCGCGGATTCACAAAGGCTTGCACGGAGTGCAAGATTGGTGCAGGAGGCCACGCAGGCAATATGTCTGCCGTGCAATCCAGGAACAGCCTGCAGGGGCGTGCACGAGCGCTACTGCACTAATCCTGCATGGACTAAGCCCTGGTATGCAAATCACCCCATTTGCAGGTGAAATCCATGCAAATGAGGTGATTTTGCAATCCAGGAAGCTTTCAACAGTCCATGCAAGACTAGTGCTATCTGCAGAAATGTGATCGGTAGTAACTGAGTACATTTCTGCAAAATCCAAAACGGAGCTATGACAGCTCCAACTAAAGGCTGCATATAATTGAGGAAGCATGCCGATGGCCAAGTATAAGGCCATTGGTATTGCAAACAATACAAAAAATAAAAAAAAAAACTTTTATTATTTTTTCGCCGGTCTCGGCTGTTTAAGCATAGGGCAGCGGCGTGCAAATGGGATTGGAGGGAAAATAAGAAAATAAACCTAAAATAAGCATTCTAACTAAAATCAGTATTCTGCCATGTAAGTCAATGGCAGGCAGAATACAACCTGGCCAGTGAGTAGAGGTTGCTAAGGGAGGAGGCTCAGTGTGAGGTATGTAACTATGCATTAGCAGGCAATCCTATGCAAATGAGGGGAAGGATAGTGAATCCCAGTTTTCCCCAGCATGTGAGGCAGGTCCCAACAGTGTAAGAGTATGAATAGTTGGGTGCAAGACTAGGAGGTAGGTGACATCATGGGTGTGTGTGTCAGGCATCCTGTAATTGGATTGGAGGCCTGTGGCTCAGGTTTGCTGCTAGCTTAGCACAGCAAAGCTAGGGGGTGTGTCTAAACCTGCCTAATTCTCTTTACAAAGTGTAAGTGGGTGTGCGCGCCGCGCACTGGGTTTTACAGGAAGAAAAAAAAAGTTAAATCCGGAAAAGCATCTCAGTGCACATGTGAGCACTCTGTTTGCGTGGTGTGCACACAGGCTTAAACAGGGAGGCAATGTGAAGGGAAAACAGCAGTAGGAAGGCAATCAAGGAGAACTAGCATAGCTGGCAAGTGAAATATATCAGAATCAGCCAACTACACAGGCAGCAGACCAGCCCAGCCCAGCACATCACTATAAACTATGCAAACACCTTCCCCCTTGTTTTTTCCCAAAAACTCTGCACCACCGGTGTATACAAACGGGGAAATTTTACAAAACGAAAGCAAGAGAAAAATGTTAGGGGCTGCTTTTGCTATCATAAACTAGCATGTGCAAGAGGCTGAGGGTGGTGAGGATGTGAATACAGATGACCAACACACAGTGAGGAGGAGGAGGAGAAGAGTGTGCAATCCCGGGGAAACCTACCACGGGCTACATGAGTTGGAGATAGTGGAGCGCTATAGGGTGGACAGGGATCTCCTACAGCATATTGTTGAGCTATGCCGGCCACACCTCAGACACAGAACCAACAGAGGGGAACCCATCCCAGTGGAAACTAAGGTATGTGTAGCCTTAAGAATACTAGCCACAGATACCTTCCAAAGGCCAACTGGGGATATTATGGGGATCTCACAGGCATCAGCATCCAGGGTACTCCACCAGTTCCTGGATGCCATGTCAGCACATACTGGTGAGCACATATATTTCCTCAACACCCGTGAGGCGTTGGCCAGCAATATGCATCTCTTCCAACAAATAGCAGAATACCCTGAAGTAGTGGGTGCTATATACTGCACGCACATACACATAAAAGCACCACCCCATGAGCAGGGCAAGGTCTACATAAACTGCAAGGACTTCCCCTCCATCAACTGCCAGGTTGTGTGCGATGCCCTGGGCATTATAATGAATGTGTGTGCTGGAAGCCCTGGGAACTATCACAATTCCCACATCTGGAATCTGATGCAGCTGCTGTAACAGAGATTTGCCAGTGGGGACATCTCATACGGCCACTTAGTGGGAGATGCAGGTTGCGCACTGGAGACGTGGCTGATGACACCCATCAGAAATGCACTCACACCCGAACAAAAACTCCATAATGAGGCACACGCACAAACAAGAATCATAATAGAGCATGTGTTTGGGATGCTCAAGTCATGGTTCCGGTGCCTGGACACATCCGGTGGAGCCTTGCAGTACTCTCCAGCTACATGTACCCAAATATTCATGGTATGTACCATGCTACACAACATGATCCTGTGGAAGCAACTGCAGCAGGAACAGCATGGGGCAGGACCACACAGCCTCCCACCATTGCCAAGGTCAACACAGGCACAGAGTGGCTCAGAGGAGGAACAACCTGAGCCTGCACCTGTAGGCAGAAGGAGGCATGCACAGTATACCTTGGCTTTGGCAAAGAGGCAATGCATAGCACACACACTGACACAGTAGGAACCCAGGAAATGGAAACTCTCTCTGACTCGCACATACAGTAAAAAGGATGCCAAAAAGGACACCACCTGTGCTTTACCATGTATAGGGAGTGTACTATGTGCATCTGACATATTCAGCCCTCCAGCACCATCCTCAATACTGGCACAGACACAAGGTAAGTCACCCTTCCTATCAATCACTGAATGCAGTAGTATGGTCTGCTAGTTGTATCAATTGTATGGATGTGAACATGCAAGGAAGGGAACTGGGTGCCTGAATGGGATGACAGCAGATAGTGGACAGCTATATTGGCAACATGAAACTATAACAAATACTGGTGTCAACAAAGTAGGCAGTAACAGACAAGGTGAAAAAATCCCACTGCAGGACATGTGCTGGCCCAAATGTGTGTCCGTAGGGCACACACATGCATGTTATAGAGTTCACATACCCAACAACAGCCCCACCCAGCGAGCAGGACAGGTGTAGATGAATACAAGGAAAGGCTGTGCTAAGGTCCTCAAGGTATGGCAATGGAGATCAACTCCAGACCTACACAGAGTATAACAGGTCGGGAGGTGGGATGTCATTCATGAAGGGTAGGAAGTCTGAAATGGCAATATAGGTCAATAAAACATATAAACTGTACTACACTGATATGCCTGTAGTCCGCAGGATAGGTCAGAATACAGATTTAAAAGGAAGCCAACAGACTACCAGAAATACCAGTGCGGTCAAAGCAAATGTCCACAGTTGGCAGGTGTGCCTCCCCCCCAAACCCTATGCAGACATGTATTAGCATCCATGTGTTGGTGTAATAACAGTGAGCACAGAGTACCTGTGCTTGCCAAAGTAGAAGGATGGATTGTTTCATGTGTACAATATGCAGAGCTTTGAGTGTTAGGCTGATGTGTGGAGGCCAACAGGGTACCGGATATATCAGGTGGGTATAACAGAAATGTCTATGATTGTCAGGTGTGCCCCTGCAATCCTATGTAGTATAGCAGTAGCATCTATGTGTGGGTAACACAGCAGCAGAGCACAGAGTACCTGAGCTGCCCCAATTATAATGATGGAATGTTGCATGTGTACAATATGCAGAGATCTGAGCGCCAGGTTGTTGTGTGGAAGCTAACAGAGTACCTGACATACCAGGTGGTTGTAGAACATGTCCACAGTTGGCAGGTTTGCCCCCCAACCTTATGTAGAAATGTATTAGCATCCATGTGTAAGAGTAATATCAGTGAGCACTGAGTACCTGCACTGGTCAAATCAGCAAGATGGATAGTCGCCTGTCTACTATAGGCAGAGCTCTGTGTATTAGGTAGTTCTGATTGGTATGCTGTGTGAAAGTATTCAGCAAATAGCCATGGATGGTGTGTCCTGGTGTCCAATAGTCAGTACTGCTGATGACTGGGCCAAGTCCACACAACTGCAGTGCCAAACAGACTGGTATTCCAGCATGACATGTTGCAGTAGTAGACCATATGATTTGTACAGATGACATAACTGTCACCATCTGGAAGATGGATATATCATGAGTGTTGGCCCAGATATACACACAGTACACAGGTGGAAGTACCGTAGAGAGAGACTGTGTAACATTTCACAGGGAAATGGGGACACCCTATGTTTGTAAATACAGGTTCACAGCACATCAGTTGGTTGTGTAGTATGGGGAAATAAGATGTACTGTGGGCAAACACTGTCAGACCACAAAAGGCTGAGGTATGATGTATGTAGAAGCTGCTAGTGTCCGCCCACTAGCCATCAACAGGGGAAAGGGCCACGTATACCTGTGAGGCAGTTACAAGTAGCTAACCTAGCACACATGCAGCCAGTCCGGCCCAACATCAGCCTCAGGTAACACACAGGCCACCTCCCTGCTGCTGTGAACTAGTGCAATATGATCCCCACATTACTATGTGAATACTCACAGAATGCAGCATGCTGAAGAGGTGTCCCATGCAGGTGTGTCCATAGCTGTAAGATGCACCCTGCCAGCATCCACACCAATGGATTGATAAGGACAGAAACAATTGCCCTCACCACCATGCACATCTATCCTGTTAACCCAGGGGAATACATTGCCTTGCAGCCTGAGTCTGTACAACTGACAGAATGCCCTGGCCTGCTACAGATAGCCTGCATCAGTACCCAATGCCCCACTGTCCTCTGTCACAGGTCTGTGTCACATCCATACCGCCACTTTATGTTACCTCCTGGACCTCTACATAATGACAAAACACAGTCCACAGAGCACAAATGCAAGGGCATGTTGACAAATCCCAGTAGTATGCCCGTCATGTTCCAATGCATGAACTGTGGACCAACCTTTACATACTGCTGGGACTGAGTGGCAACTATAGGCATACCTATCAGATATTGTGTGCATAATGGTAGGAAGAGGACAGATTAACAGAGGAGGGATAGCATCGCCACCATGGAGTGTGTGAAGGGTGAAACAGTGATGTGTGCACATACTTATTATGGCTGCAAACACTGGGATGGGTGGCCACAAACCTGCTTGCAAACCAAATTGTGAAGGGTTAATGAACAGAATAATGAGCCCTGTCTCTGGGTAACCTCAATGAGTCTGAATACCTGGGAGGTATGGCCACAGCACGATATGGCCATCCTGTCATGGTGATAATTGTACAAGCATGGGACTCACAGCCACAACAGCACCGAGGTGCTGGACCATATACACAGACCCATCAGCAAGTGTCTGCAGTTTTCACACCAGAATGACATGCATGTGCATGAATATGTAGGTTGCACACCACATTATGGACAAAGCTGCATTCAGCTTGTAATCCCCAGGAACCTACTGCCAGCAAAGATGTATACCTGTCAGTAGTTGATGACATAAAATATCAGAGGGTAAAACACCACATATCACTGAGTATCCCTGCCAACACCAAAACTATGTAGCAAAAGCACCACAGACACAATTAGCAACAATCGCACTAGCCTTTGCCCAATGTTGACACACATTGTCAACCAATCTACAGATATCCTGCAGAAGCAGGTTACTAGCTGTAGGTGTAGAGCACAAATACCTGCACTGGAGTACAACCTACCTGGAATGGAGTCACGAATGCAATACAGACACTCATACTGGGCATGTTCACACACTTACAGAAATGAAGGCCATGTCTGGAAACAACTGTGGACTATACACAGCAGTCAGTCACAAATGTCTGCGCAAGCACTCCACATTACACACCAGTCAAGCTCTGCACACACAATGGATGAGAATATTCCCATATATCCAAGGACAGCACACTATAACAGCCCGGCCAGACATACATGTAATAGATTTGGGAAGAGAGTGACAGACAGTGACAGATAGCTTCTCTCTCATGAGGCCTGTCCCACACAGCACACTCCCATTTTGTAAAAACATATGATGTGCAAATGTCCATCACTGTACACAATTGCCCCTGGTAGCCTTCCAGTCAGTACACCTTTCATTGCCTTTCTTTGACAAGCCTGCTGATGTAATTCCCTGTGAAATACACCTTTGGTGAAAGAGTACCCCAGTAATCTCCGTGGTGTGTTCTGTAACTGCATAATGTGCTATAGTAGTTAGGTAGGTGTTCTAATCCCATTCATGGCAACTGTGAGTCTATGTGTCTGTGCGTATGTGTAGGGGCCCAATGCTTTTGAGGACAGTCAGTACACATGTCATTGCCCTTCTTTGACAAGCCTGTTGATGTCATTCCCTGTGAAATACACCTTTGGTGAAGGAGTAGCCCAATAATCTCTGCAGCGCATCCTGTAACTGTGTAATGCTCTAATGTGTTGTAATAGTTAGGTAGGTGTTCTAATCTCATTCATGGTAACTGTGTCTGTGCATATGTGTAGGGCCCAATGCTTTTGAGGACAGTCAGTACACCTGTCATTGCCCTTCTTTGCCAAGCCTGCTGATGTCATTCCCTGTGAAATACACCTTTGGTGAAAAAGTATCCTAGTAATTTCCATGGTGTGTTCTTTAACTGCGTAATGCTCTAATGTGCATTAGTAGTTAGGTAGGTGTTCTATTCCCATTCATGGCAACTGTGTGTATGTGTAGGGCCTAATGTTTTTGAGGACAGTCATTGCCCTTCTTTCACAAGCCTGCTGATGTCATTCCCTGTGAAATACACCTTTGATGAAGGAGTATCCAAATAATCTCCATGGTGCATTCTGTAACTGTGTAATGCTCTAATGTGTTGTTAGGTAGGTGTTCTAATCCCATTCATGGCAACTGTGAATCTGTGTGTGTCTGTGCATATGTGTAGGGCCCAATGCTTTTGAGGACAGTCAGTACACCTGTCATTGCCCTTCTTTGTAAAGCCTGCTGATATCATTCCCTGTGAAATACACCTTTGGTGATAGAGTATCCCAGTAATCGTCATGATGCATGCTGTAACTGTGTAATGCTGTAGTGTGATAAACCAGTTAGGTAGGGGTTCTATACCCAGACATGGTATGTGTGAATGCTTGTGTGTGTTCCTTTGTCAGAGTGGGGAGCAATGCTTTTGAGGCCATTCACAGGCACTACAACCTCCATTGCCCTACTTTGGCATGTCTGCTGACATCATCGACTGTGAAATACACCTTTGTGAAAAGATGTCACAGTAATATTTGTGGCATGTGCTATAACTGTGTAATGCTGTATTGTAATAAACTAGTAATAAACTAGGGGTTCTATTCCCAGACATGGTAAGTGTGTGTGTGTTTGTAGTACGTAACATGTGTGGAGATGGCTGTGACTGTGTAACACCTGGACCCATTGAGGAGCTGGTTTTGTAATTTTCCTATATGGTGGCCATATTATATGTCCCAATGTCCACCTTACAAGGATGACAGATGTCAATCAGCGGAGATGCTGGGGTGCCAATCCCCACCCCTACATGTGATACAAGGCCTGGTGAACAAAGTAAGCAACCCTAGTATTACACAGAGTACATTATGAACCTGTGTCTCATACACAAACACACTTGCCTAGACAACTACCACTATGTTGGTAGTACCCTGCATACTGTTCACGGATAGCAAGCATGGTGTTATTGCAGTGGGCTACAGAGGGTATAGCACCCTGGCCATCAGTACAATAGGTACATAACTGAAGACAGTGGACCTTCACTATGTTCCCCCAATGGATGTCTACAACATCTGTGGTGCCATCAAATGTGATCCGCAAAGGACTGTCAATGAGCATGCCCTGCCACAAGAGGCCAGGAGTGGCACATGTGATGATAACAATCTGTGTACATAACATGGGCTTGGCAATACAGGTACACTTCCACTTGTCACTGTACATGAATGTGTGATGTGTGCACATCCCAGACACCGTCCATGTCATGGACTATAGAACACATACATGGCAAGCATTGCACAGCACTGGCCACACACAATACTAACCCAGGTGACAGGATGGTGAATACAATACCCACCTGTGTGGGACATTCCAGACACTACACACCTGATCCACATGGCAGACCATTGTCATGTGGCCTGATGCCAAAGTATACCCCTCAACTAGCCTTGTACAGCCTTCTGGCACAGTCGACTGCTACACACCCATGAAGCAATGCACACATGCATGTCATTACTAGCACTCTGTGTCCCTGTGTGTGGTGTATGATGCTTCCAACCACATTCACACCTGGTTCCACTCCCATTGGCATACTGAAGCAGTCCGACTGATGTCAGATACCTTCACATACCCTTTGCCCATAGTACAGCACAATAGCTCCTGTGGTGCATGTAATACCTGTGCAGTACTGTATTGTGGTAAAATAACTAGGCAGGGGGTATATTCCTGGCCCTGGCAATTGCAGCAATGTGAATGAGTCCCTTAGAGAATGTGGCTGTGTTGCCGCTGACACCGGTCAATGTGGACAGGCACTTGCGCTACACCTACCATATCTGTATAATATCACTGTTGCAGATGTCATTCACCAGCACATATATTTTTGGACAGCTCACCAACATGTAAGCTATGTACCGCATGCAATAACTGCATACTTTGTCTCTGTCTGTCCCTCCCACACCCTCCCTGGTGGATGTGGATATGTACACCTGGTCTGCTTAGGCAGCAGCTAGTGTTTTGTAAGTGTTGGTCATAATCAGCTGATGGCCTCTGTACCAATTGCAGTCCTCCTCTAGCTGATTGAATGTGACACAGCTGTGGTAACATTCCCATAGCCAATTGCATGGAAACACACTACAATATCTAGGAACATCATGTTGGTGTTGGGCCGTGATATTCACTGTGAGTGGAACTAGATCTGGTGTTTGGCATAAATCATCACAGATGGGTTTGGGATTTACCTCCAACAACATACACTGTGGAAAAAGGCCAACAGACAGGAGGGGATGTGCCAGACATGACTACAGAATGTAAGTGTTGCTGTTCTTAATTTAGATTACTGTCAGTTTAACAGGGTGTCTGTGGTTATGGCTAGTCTGCCTGTTGTAAGATCTGTCATGACAGTGTGATGTTTGTGAGGAAACCCCCATCTGTAGACTGGTTAGTGTGTTGAACCTTTAGTCCCTTGTGTTACTCGCAGAACACCTATCTGAGAATGGCAGAAGCATAGTGTAAGGATTGCAGTCAGTACATGCTGACAGCCATGAGAGTTACTAACTTCATATCCCAGACTGGACATACTTCACAAAACACAGTGCTATGACAGTAAATTTCTGAGGTTACCACAGCACCATGCCAATATTGTGCCAGTGTTCATAGCACTACTCACACGTCTGTCACTCTTTGTACATATGTCATGCAGGATATGTACATGTGCTCTCCTTGCTCTGCAACTATTCTAGATCTGGTGTCTTGTGGTAATGGGAATATATATGCATGCTGTTATAAGTAATCCTGACTGCTGCTGACTTTTACTGGCCCTTATCTGTTGTAAAACAGCAACACCATAGCCCATATAAGAATGTTAATGTCAGTCGACCCAACTGTCCCACATCAGCTGGCCATGGCACCAGGCACCAGCAGGTCTGGGTCCCAGCCTGGGACCTCCTCCTTCATTGTCCATGCACAACCTTTGGATGGAACTGCTGCAGGTGATGGTGCTTGGCCCCCCTTGGGAGCGGGGGAGGACAGGAACTTGTCATCCACCATCAGGTCCAGTCCATGGTGTGTAGGGAGCTTGGCAAACACTTTCAAGGTCACTTATGCCAGCTTGAGGGCCGCATGGTACAATCAGAGGATGAGCCTGCACCTCCTACCCAGCCCCCAGCACAGCCACCTTTGGGGCCATGAAGGTGCAGTGGTGACTGCTCATGAGTGGGGACCTCAGTCCCACTGTTTCCATTTGGGGGCTCATGGGCTTACAACTTCAAAACACCCCTCCCCGTCCAAGGTGTTCTCCCCACATGTGTCATATAGTGCCCCTGTATGCTGTCTTGTCTGTCATAATACCCACCCTATCATCCCCAGGCATACCTACTCTCCTTCCCCAACATCCCACTTGCTCCATAAAATAAGGGCAATCTGTTCCCAAATAATATCTCGGCCCATACATAGCTGTTCATTCCACACACGTGCCCACTGGGCATTGGCATCGCAACATATTATTGTTGCCCTCACCCCTCTCTCAGGGGTTTGAGTGTCCAAACCTACCTCCAACTTCAGTGCATATGCACAGCTGTTGCTGTAGAAGAAATGGGCAGTTATGGACATTCCTTACACCCTTCCTGCACATCCCTAGCTATTTTACCTACTGACTTTCCCTCTTTGTGCCCCTTTTTCACCACTGTCCTATCAACCCTTTTTTCTTTTCTTTAAAGGAAATTAGCATGGGAGTAAGCAGGAGTAAGCACTTTTAAGCATAAGTAAGTGGCTTTGCATGGGTTTGCAATACGGTAAACACTGCGTACACAAAGTAAGCAATTTTGAAGCTAACCTGGTGTAACCAGATTTTGCAGTTATCATTGCTTACTGTCATGCAAACTCGTGCAAACCTGCTTACAACTGCTAAAAAAGTACCTTAATCACCCTGTATCTGACCACCCTTGTTCTGCCCAGCAACAAAATAAACAGCCTCAGCAAGGCTGAAACCCAGGAGCCTGCACACCATAGGCAATGTGATTTACCACTAAGCCATCACAGATATCTTAATACTGATGTTTTCACAAGCATAGCATCCAGCAATACCATTCATCAGTATGGGAAATGTATTGAGATATGTAGATGTATGTGTGTGTGTGTTCATATATTTATAACTAAATAGATATATACCTCTCCCTCTCTATATTACATATGTGTGTGTGTGTCTGTGTGTGTGTGTATGTATATATATATATATATATATATATATATATATATATATATATATATATATACACACATACACATATCTATACATATTTTCATAGAGGCATATACATACTGCATACATCCAACACCCGCATGCCTAGACCCATAATTTCATACCCATGGTTCCCTCACCCCACCCCCACAGCAGTCCTCCTTTCTACAGGTTCCAGCCGAATCTAAGCACACCATTATACATTGCCCACTCCCCACTTTTCGGAACACATCACGTAAGTTGTCTCGACCCATGGATCTTCCAGCTTCCCAGACATTTAGTCCGCGAACATACGTACCCTTCCTTGCTTACCTTTGAGGCATGGTATGTTACTCCAAAGACTCTTTTTAGCAGAATTTTTGGGGTCGACCTGCCAGGGGCAAACATGCGTTTGTTTCAAGATTAGACTTAGCAGGTTGACACTGTTTCTCCCACTGGTAGTATCCTGGCAGTAGTCTGGGAAGTAGTGCTGTGCAATGCTTAGCGGTGCTTCATATTTGATTTGCATATTTCCCTTTTGGCATTGATTTCGTCTTCATTACATGTTATATATGTGTCTTGTATCCTTGCTTCATGTGTACGTATACTGTATGGGGTACTGGGAACTTCAACACTTTATTACAATAATGCCTCACATCTGGACTTACTGCAGTACTCCAGTTCACATATTTATGTTATGTAACAGGTTATACAACCTCACGCTGTACATAAATCCATTGTACATGTTCAGCTTGATTTTCCTATGGCACAGATTTGTTTGTTGGAAGCTCATTCTTGCATAATGCTGTGATGGCTTAGTGGTTTCCTACTGTGACTGTAGTATAGAGGGTGCTGGGTTCATATCCTGCAAAGGCTGGTTACTTTTATTTCTGGACAGAACAGTAGCTGATGCATACAGAGTGATTAAGGCACTTTTAGGCAATTGTAAGCGTGTTTGCTCTGGTTTGCGTGAAGGTAAGCAATGCTAATCACTAGTTACATATGCTTAGAGACAGTTGGCTTCAACATTGCTTACCCTGTGTGCGCATTGCTTACCCCCACTTACACCTTCTTACTACTGCCTTATTCAGTATGACATTGACTCTTCACATGTGCATTTCTTGCGATACTCCAATTTATATATATATATATATATGCTATTTAGTGGGGTTTGCAACAAAACTATTGGTTATAACATGCTCATTGGGTGGATGCTCTGCCCGCTACACTATTGCTGTTCTGCCTCATTGGTATACTTCTACCATAATGTCATACCCATGGTTACTTCCCCTGGCCCCTGAGCTCCACGTACACAGCATCCATCCATTCTCCAGTTGCTTGCCCAGCCATACCACACCTCCACACATTGCCCTCTCTGCATGACTCGGTACTCCTCCAGTACACTGTCCGACCCAAGCTTCTGCAGGCTCTTTATCCATTTAGTCCACATATGTACGAGCCTTACCATGACAGTACTCTGATACCGATGTTACTCACAATTTTTGGTTCGTCCCACCAGGGACGGACCTGTTGTTGTTTCAAGATTAGACTTAGCTGGTCTACACTGTTTCTCCCATCATGCCAGGGTTTGAGAAGCAGCAGTTTGCTCACACACCTCACCAGCCTCATCTCCCGCTTCTGTGGAACCGACGCCGCAGGTGTGACATTCTGTGCATGAAGCATACACACACGGTCCCACGGCGTGCACCATTTTTTATTATTCTCTTCAGTATTATGCAAGACTACTGTTCTCGCAGTATGATTGGACAGGCACTGTGTTTTGATACACATAGACTGGTTGAAATACTGTGATTGAGCAATGTACACATGGTTGCTGGTATTAATCTACATACTTACATACATTTCCTATACTGTTGAATGACTGTGCTGGATGATATGTTTCTGATAACAGCAGCTGTATGTGTATCTGCCATGGTTTACTGGTAACTCACTTTGCTATAGTGTGCAGGGTTGGGGGGATGCAACCTGGGAGTGCAGATTGTTTTGTTACTGGGCACGATGAGAGCTGTTGGCTACAGGGTGACTAAGGCACGTTTGAGAAATTGTAAGCGAGTATGCACTGGTTTGCACAAGGGTCAGCAATGCTAACCTCCGGTTACGACATCTTAGACTGAGTTAGCTTCTACATTGCTTAACCAGTTTGGGCATTCCTTACTGCCGCCCAAACAGGCTTAATCCCGCTTACCCCCATGCTACTTTATGTATTTATTTTACATTTGTTGACTGGGACGGATGCTTGTGCATTTCCAGTGGTGGCCTGGGGAGTAGAGCTCCACAGTAAAACCCAGCTACTCATTACAAGTAATACAGAGGTGTTCACATTCATAGAGAGTAACAGACTTAACATAGCTAAGTAATATATTCTTCATGCTTAGTTTACGTTAACATGTCGGTATTATACATGCTTAGGTCAGGTTTACATGTCAGGTATGACTGTTGACAAAGGTCAGTTTAAGGTGAAGTTAGATTCCAGTTTAACAGTTCTGGATAGGTTACACTCAGGTATTTGGGTTAAGTTTAGTTATTCCATGCCTGTGTGGTACAGTAGGAGAGAATAGTGAAAGAGTAGGTAGGTAGGTAGAGGGGGAGACATTGCAACTGTATAGTAGGCTGTGGGAATACTTGGTAGGGGAGCAATAGGGAAGGTGTGAAGGATGTTGGGATTTGTATGTGAGGCAGGACAAGAGGTGACAGTTTCAGTAGTTGATGTAGGGGTGTAGAGTGTAAGGTGGGGGGGGGGGATTTAGCCAGGTGGTGAGCATGTGCGGATCCAAGTGTGCTTGAGGTGTTCCTTCAAGTGTTATTTACATGTGTCCTTTGGGACAGCTGAGGTAATACATGTGGGCAAGGAGTTCCAGATTCAGCCAATATAGTTGAGGAAGAGGGTGTCACCTACTTGTAACTTTAAACATTAATGGAAATGAAAAAGGGGTTGATAGGTAAGTGGTGTTAAAGGGGCACGAAGAGGGAAAGATAGTAGGGAAAATAGCCAAGGATGTGCAGGAAGGCTGAAGAGAAGGTCCACAGCTGGCCATTTATTCTCAGCAACAGCTGTGCATATACACTGAAGTTGGAGGTAGATTTGGACACTTACACCCCTGGGTGGGGGAGAGGACAACAATAATAAGTTGTGATGCCAATTAGAATGGCTTACATGCCTACAGTGGGGTGTTGCGACCATGTGTTCTTTGGTGTTATTTAGTGGGTTTTGCAACAACACATCAAGTTATACCGTACTTTGCCATGTGAAATAGACTGTGCTGCAGTGGGACTCATACTGGCAATGGCTGCTCATTAGGCCCAGTTCACACTATTGCTTACATTAATGAGGTGGCCCGATTAGAACCCCTACTAATATCAGAACTGTTACCATTAAAAACATTCACTGTCCCCAAACCAGCTGATACATCAGTCACAGCATTTGCTGCTGTCCCATTCCCAGTAACATCATTTCCAACAACATCATTATCAGTTGACAAAATGTCTGAATGAGGTGTGTGACGAGCAACAAGATTGTCTTTAGACACAACATTAATACCAGCATCTCTATTGACTCTCGGCCAAGTAAAAATATGTCCTTGATGGAAATCGTTTATATCCCTCTGTAATTTATGTTTCTTTTGATCAAAAAGATGCCTCTCATATGATAGAACACTATCCAAAACCATATTAAAATGTATGTCAATATGTTGTACTGGGAAGCGCTCATACATGTCATTCTGCTGTTTTTTTATACAATCTCTTAATGAGTCTTCCTCTGGCCCAAAAAAAATCATTCAACAGGGCCATGTATTTGAGGCTTACCTTGATATTGAGCTGCTGCCACTTGAACAGCAGCTCAGGATATTGTGTCCCCGTTGTCAGCATTTTGAGGATCCTTAACCCTCTAGGAACAATCCGACGCTGTATACACACTTCAAAGTGCTGCCTCTGCACCTGCAGCCTTTTCAACTTGAATAAATCCATCTCCAACTTCTCTAAAACCGTACATAGTTCTTTACGATCATACTATTCCACAACACGCCCACTCGCTGCATCATCATTAACCTCATACAACGCCAATGGGTTCATCCGGCCTCAAAGACAGTCAGAAAACCTGTAGTGTTTAACATATCATCTCATGTTTTAACAACAGATGAAGTAGGGGTACTTTCTAGGAGCCTCACATTTATTCCAACTGTATATAGTAATTTTGATGAGACTCTTGGTGATTTTAAGTTATATACACAGAACCTATCATTAAAGGTGGAATTTAAAGGCAGAAATGAGATGGATGACCCCACAGTTTTTAAGAGACCCAGTCATTATGTTCCGGTGCCACATCCCTTGATAGCAGCATTTAGTAAAATAGTTGAAGATGACCTTTATAAGAGTAGGTCTGCTAATAAGAACAGGAAGCCGAATAAGCGTAATCTATCATTCAAGCAGAGACAAGCATTGAAATCGCTACGTAGTGATCCTATGATAGTAACATGACCTGCAGATAAAGGCAGAGAGATTGTGGTAATAGATGTACAGTCATATAATGATTGTATGATAGAGATGCTGGGAGATGGCAGATTCTATAACCCCATCAGCCAAGATATAGTCTCTGGGTTCATAGATAGAACACATAATATGCTGGAGGATCTATTTAAAAGCTATGTGATCACTGGTCAGTTATATGAGTTTCTAGATGTAACCCATCCTCTTATTCCTGTGATTCAGGGCCTCCCAAAGATACATAAAAATAGAGAGAGACCCCCACTGAGACCCATAGTGTCAGGGAGGGGTTGGTCCACGGAACCGTTCTCAGTATATATAGAGAAGTTTTTAAGACCAATTGTGGAAGCTAATGAGTTTGTATTGAGGGATATGAAACAGTTCCTGTTGGATCTATATGCATTTTTTAAGGATGTGCATAATGACAAACAATATTTTTTTTATAACGATAGATGTACAATCCCTTTTTACCATCATCCCTAATAATGAGGGGGCCAAGATGGTGGATAATTATTTTAGGAGGAATTCTACTCTCACTGGATCAGTGATTGAATTGTTAATGACTTTCTTGGAGGTGGTGTTGGAATGTAATGTGTTTTGTTTTGGGAACCAATGTTATCTGCAAAGAGATGGCGTAGCTATGGGCACCTTGTGTGCCAATAGCTACGCCAATCTATCCATGGCAGCATGGGAGAGTGACTTCCTTTTTGGGATGCCAGGATATGTGGAGTCAGTAGTCTTCTACAGGTGTTTTGTGGATGATTTGTTTTTCATCTGGACAGGTTCATCTGATGACCTGGTATCATTTGTTGGTGAGGTTAACTCACTTTCTGAGTACCTCAAGTTCAGTTATGAATATTCAGCAGTTAGACTCCCATTTCTGGATGTTTTTGTTGAAAGGCTGGGTAATGGTATGCTGAACATGGGGGTTTTCAGGAAACCATGTCATATGGATGTTTTATTACATCGACATAGTATTCACCCCGCACATGCCTATCGGAACATCATTAGAGGGCAAGCTATGAAGGTGTCCAGATATAATGCCACAGTCTTGGGGTTTGCACGAGGGATGGATGACTTATGTGACAGGATCAGAGACCGGGGCTATAATGCCGTTGATGTTGAGAGAGGCATAGAAGGTATTGCTGCAGTCCCATATTTTTCTGCAGAGTATGAGAGGTTGAACAATGGAGCAGTGACTAATCCTACAGTGACTGGGAGAAACTCCATTGATGGATGTGTGGATGGGTCAACATCTAGACCTGTGGCATTCCCCCTGTTTTATACTAAGGATGTGGGCCAGATCAAGGATATTGTAAAGGCACATTGGGATATTTTAATGGTTGACCCTGAGGTCAAAGAAGCAGTGGGTGTAGCCCCGAGGTTCACCTATAAAAACAAGATGAATCTGAAGAGACTTTTGTGTTACCCTAAGAAAGTGTTAGGTGTAGAGACTTCAACTGCATGTAGTACTATGCCATGTGGCCATTGCAGTTTTTGTGGTTTCAGAGATTCCAATCCCATTTTTGTACATCCTTCTGACTCATCTAGGCATGTTTTCTGTGTGGCAGGGGACTGCATGTCTGTTGATGTGGTTTACCTTGCCTCATGTGAAGCATGTCAGATGTTTTAAGTTGAGAAGATGAATAGGAGGCTTAGAGACAGGATCTGAGAACATTTGTACCAGATTAGGATTAAATCCAAAGTGAATTCACTATCCAAGCACATCATTGATAATGATGACTCTCATGCCTTTAGGTTTAAAATAATAGAGGGGGTTAGCCCCAGTTTTAGAGGTGGGGATATTAAAACATACACAGAGGAGAGGGAGACCATCTGGATTATAAGGCTCAGGTCCGATCAACCCCCGGGACTTAATGGAAAGGTTTCAATTAAACCGTTCCTGAAATTAAGGAAGTTGAAAGCCTGATGCAGGGCGGTTAGACTGAGGAATGATGACACTTCTTTGTTCTTGAATACGTATACATTAGTGCACATGATTTTGAGAAGGATATAATGTATGCCTATGATATGTATAGTGTAGTCTTATCAAGAATGTTATGTTTTTATAGATGTTTTTCATACATTTTTTTATGTTTTATTGATATTTGTGATTATTATATGGTTTTAGAAAGATTTTCTAGAGAATGCATATGATGATTTGCATTTATGAATGCTAGCACTTTAAGGGAGTAGTGGCTTCCCGCCAAGGAAGCTATTTAAACTTGGGTGGTTTTATTAATGTTGTAGGTCTGAAGAAGCCTAGTGGTGAAAGCGCTAACCTGTGTGTGATATTTTTATGCATTAAAACAACCTCTGGAGATTTTTACAACTTCTTTGACTTTTATTTGGCAAGTGGTATTTTGAGTACATTGGATGAACATATCTTCGCTCTACCTAGCGTCGCTCCAACTATTATTGATTTACTTTATTGTTTTGGGCTTGTTCTTTTTGGCTGAAGCATTAACTCCATGCAGACATGTAATTTTTTAACGTATTTCTAACTATGTCCATATATACCCATGGCAATATATATCTGCGTACATATATGTAGCTTGCTGTGTATATGTGGACACATAGATGTTGACATATATATGTGTAGATTTGTCGGCATTTCCATGTATATATATATTCATGTATTTGTGTGTGTGTATATATATATATATATATATATATATATATATATATATATATGTATATGTATAGATATATGTACCTAGATATATATATATATATATATATATATATATGTTTTTTTTTTTCTTTTTTCTGGATATATATAACTACATATATAGATATGTTGTATCCATTTAGATAGTAATATATTTATACACACACATGCATCTAGATGTAGGTATACATGCTCTGCACTGTTGCATGACTGGGCTGGATGTTATGTTTCTGAAAACATTAGATTTATACATATCTGGCATTGCTTAGTGGTAAATCATTTTGTGTATGGTGTGCGTGGTCCTGGGTTCGAGCCTTGCAGAGGATGTTCATTTTGTTGCTGGGCAGGATACCGGCCATTGGATGCAGAGTGATTAAGGCACTTTAAAGCAGTTGTATGCGGGTTTGTGTGGGTTTGTACAGAGGTAAGCACTGCTAACTTCTGGTTACAGTGCCTTACACCCAGTTAGCTTCTCCTTTGCTTAATCTATGTAGTCAGTGCTTACCCCCACGCAAACGCACTTAAACACACTTACTAGTGCTTACATATGGTTACTACTGCTTATCTGTGCTTACACTTGCTTACTACCACCTTATTCATTATGATACTGACTCATCACTTGTGCTTTTCCTGCAGTACTCCAGTTCATAAATATATGTTATGTGGGTTTTCCAATACAAATATTGGTTATACCATGCTTTGCCATGTAAAATAGACTGTGCTGCAGTGGGACTCGAACCAGGAATGCTTGCTCTTTAGGCAAATGCTCTGCTGACTACACTATTGCTGTGCTGCTTCATTTGCGTATATCTTCCTTGTTATCCTCTTCAGCCTTATAAGCTGCTTTAACCATAGCTAAGCAATGGGCACACCCGCCCACCTATGGTTAGCTGTACTCGGAGTTTAAAAAAAAATGAAGGGGTTTCTTCTTTTGATTTTTATGTCCTGTTGCTGTTGTACACATGGGGGACTGTTGGTGGGGATATGCAGGCACCTATGAGCGGTCTCGATCATTAAATTCCACTTTGTGCTGTTCTACATTGCAGGGGCATGTTTATTCTGAGAGCTCTGCTCTGATACATGCCCCTTGTACTCATACACGCTCCGTGTAAGCTTAGGAGGTCGGGCAGTGCACCTTCATTAATATGCATGGCACGCTGCCATCATCCTCCTACATGGGCGCTTCTGTGCAGGACTACGCTAGTCCTGCATGGAAGATTAGTGAATCCGGGGGAATAATTTGACATCAGAGCTGAATCCTGAAATTTGGAGTGACGCTCCATAGCTGTTGGACAGAAACCTCAGCCACTGAGTCACTGTTTTGCCTACATTGTAAACAGATGTTTGCTATGGTCTGTCAGCATGAATTTTGTTGTTTGAACAACAGCTATATAGGGCTTATGTGTCATATTTCCATGTATATTATGCCTTGTTTATTAGTACTATTTGACTAAGGTTAGCCAGTAAGTACTATGCCTTAAAAAGAAGGCATAGTTTCAGTCAGCCTAATATGTCTTGCTGTTTTATCAGAATGAAATAAATGTACACTGTGTGAAAAAATGAGAAAAAAAGGGCTGTAGATGGATGGATGGATGGATTGGATGGATGGGTGTTGCCATCCTTAAACATTTCAAATAAGTTCAGACAAATTTATTTACACACTTGAATGCCTAGTCATCTGGCTTTCTGTGCTAGTAATAATTTTTCCTGTCTGATAGTACAAGACCTAGTTTTAGTAATTTTATACTTTGAACACAACCATGTTCAGTCAAGATTCCAAACATTTCTCAAACAGATTAAAATTAATTTATTGCAGCCACACAGAAATCAAACCCAAATTCTTTGAGAAGACAACATGTTTAGACAGTAGTGCAGAGTTAGTGGGGTAAACACGTAGTCTAATTGAGTTATCAGTAACAGACCATTGCATTCCTGCTTTAAATTTAAGATTCATTTACTATAAAGGTTGCAAGATGCTTGAAGGGCTGCTTAACAGTCTACTGTCTGGAAACGTCTACTCTGTAAATCACAGGCGTGACAATACAATGCACCAATGAATTATTTCCAGCCTTGAGAAAAAAAATAATAATTTGAAAATGTTGTTTCCTCATGACTACAGGTATCTTTATAAATTGCATGAGAAATGTTTTTCATTTGCTCTTTCGAGATTTATTTGCTTGTGTCAAAGTTCAGACTTGCCAGCTTTTTGTAATAAGCTATTTGGATGAAAGCCCTTTAGACTCAAAGGATTCTGATTTATTGTATTGCTGAACTTTAGAATTATTCATGAGAAATACAAAGTCTAATTTTCAAATGAGTTAACCATGGTCTGATGAGGTGTCAGTCCAACTGAGGTTCACACCTGTTGCCATTATGTTATTGTGAAGTGAACACCTGAAGTTCACCAACAATTTAGGCATCTGCTGTACATATGTGCACGTCATCAGAGATGGTACTGATCTAGAAATAGGTTTATTCAGGAAAACATCTTTATAAGCACATTACATTTATTCAATGGTATGAGAATTGTTTTATAAACATCTCTGTGTAAGGCTCAATTATATTTATTTGTCAGAAAGGTTTACTAACTGTTCTTTTTATTAAATGCATTTCTACATGTCAAAACATGTATTATAATGCAAGCAGCAAATGATAATGTACATGCTGGCATTGCAGTAATGATATAATAGGATCAGCATGTTTTAGACAAGTGAGCCTAAAAGTTTACTAATTTATTATATGCCTAGAACCTAAGGGTTACTGATGTTTTATATCCAAAAGATTACAGTCCCAAGCATTCTGAGTTTTTTTTCCTTTATATCTTGCTTTCTGTTGTCAATGGATAAAAATAGTTTTGTTTCATTATTGCAATGTGACATAGGGGATACTTTTTAGGCTATATGTATGGACTTTGAAAAACAGAAATCAAGTTATAGTAAGTACTGTTTCTTCTGAATAGTTGTTGCCTTGTATTTTTAAATAATTATCTTAGTAAATTAATTAGGCTATTTATGCTCTCAGGTCAAAAGGATGCTTCCAGGATGTTGCATTAGTTCTAGCTGAGCTGCAATAACTACAGATGACATGTTGTTTCATTATTTCAAAGAGCTGTTACAGAAAAGAACAAAGTCATTGAAAAACTTCATTGCGGATGACCATCCCTTTTACACAAACTACCCATTCCAAAGCCTTTTTGTTCCCCTCAAAATGAAAAACACTTAAAATGACTATGTTGATGTTACTAATCAACAAGTCAGATATACTATTAACACGTGGCCTTTTAATGCCTGATCAAAAGGTTAAAAACTAGCCTGTTGATGCATGTGCTATACATGCTGGTCTTTCATTCTAGCTAATACAATTTACACAATACATAGAATAAGTAAAACTGTCAAAGCATTTGCTGTAGATATGGCTTTTAATTCTAGCCAATAAGATGTTAGGGTAGAGTACTAAATGTAAAACTGTACACGCTACATACAGCAAGTAAAGAATACATAAACTAATTCTACTTGCAGTAATGAATAAAAAAGCAGATGAGTAATATAACTGCAGCATCTGTGTTTGCTTTAAAGTCAGATGTGAAAATAGCATAAAAACTATCTGAGAGTATTTCAGCATGTACACATGTGACTATAAGGATGTGTTTGAGTATGAATGAAACTGAAACACAGAGGCAACTCAGTGTGAAAACCCACCAGAAAATGACCAACAACTCATAGGAATTTAAATAAACCAAAATCCTTTATTAATCAAAAAGCACTTCAATAATACTAAAAATACACCAGCATTTTCGTCCTACCACTAGGACCTCATCAGATACTGACTCAGCCTTCTGCTATAATTTTATAATGAAATAATTATGACATCCTATCATTCAACTAATTAATTAACAAAATAAAAAAAGTTTTAAAAATACATAGAATAAAAGATGCTCAAAGAACATATAAATGCTACTATCAATGGAAACAAAATGCATACTCCAAAAGTAAACTAATACATCCATGGATGATTAAATATATACCTTTCTTACCCATTCTATTTAATAAAAACAGATGTGCCTCATACTGTTATGTACCAGCCTAAGTCACTTATATCATTACTGCTTAAGGCACTTGACCTAATGTATATATAAGCAAATGTGAAAAATAGGATGGTATGAAAATTAATAATTAATAATGTCCTTATCAAACATGTATGCATGTATAACACACACACACACACACACACACATATATATATATATGTGTGTGTGTAAATATTATTAAAGACATTGTTAGTTATTAATTTTCATACCATCCTAATTTTTTACATTTACTTACATATATTAGGTCAATGGTCTTAAGCAGTTATGATATAAAAAGCTGTTATAGCAATGTCAATTCAGATTAGTTGCCCCCACTTAATAGTAATTTGGGACTTGGGCAACTAAGCCTGATAAGAAAAGTTCAAAGCTGTGCACAAATAGAAAGAGGGCTGACTGTAATAAAGTATGGGTGTGTGAAGTTTTATTGCTATATTTATGGGAAAGGAGTGCAAGCAGAGTGTGACTATAAGCCCCTGCAGGGCATGTTCAGAACGTTGTGGCACAAGGCATCACCGGGGTTGAGTCATCAATGTGTTGAGTTACACTAGTGAAGTGGGTGGAAGTATGTAGTTTGTATTAAAAGTGTTGACTAAGAGGGTGCCTAACATTGGTCCTTATGGGACAAGAGTAGTGACTGGTAGAAAAGATGAAAAATGTGTTTCCATTTGGCTTGTGGGTGCCTGAAAATCAGATACCTATGAAACAATGAGTGAGAGGAGTGCGAGGGGCTGAGGAAGAAATTTCAGTAAGAAGATTGTGATGGGATATGGCGGCAAATGTTTTTGGCAACGCTAAGAATAGTGATGATACCTGATTGCTAACTTTCCTATGTCGGTTTATACAATTGATGAAGTTGAGAAGACCAGTGGTAGTTGGTGAAGTTAAAACACCACATTGGGTTATTGAGAGAATGTTGTTAAAGTTAACGTATTGCATAAGTTGTGAGTGGATGCATTTTTTTATTATTTTAGACAGAGGGGACAGGATGGCAATTGGCCTTTAGCTGAAAAAGTCTGTTGATGTGCCACCTTTGTGGAGTGGTGTTATATCAGATTTTTTCCATAAGGATAGGACATATCTCTCAAACATGCAACAGTTTATCAGTATGGATATATGCAAAGCCATGGCATCAGCTGCTGCTTTTAGGTAATCTGTTGGAAATTAGTCAGCAGCTAAAGAGGCTGGTTTTAGTATCAGTAGAAATTTTCTTTTAGTAGAGATGGAAACTGTGAGGAAGAAGAATGGAAATGCCTTGTTAGGACAGAATGTGAGAAAAGAGAGAGAGAGAGAGAGAGAGAGAGAGAGGTGAACTCATTTTTAAAAAGCAGTAGTACTGTATGTATGCATAAAGTAGGAGGTGATAATGATATGGCATTGAGTCAGTGGTGTCAGAAGTAGGAGTGGGTGTGGTAGTTTGGCCAGGATGTATTAGTTTATTGATATATGACCAAACAATATTGGTATTTATATTGGGGTAGTAATAATAAATGTGTTTTTCCATTTTAATGAGGTCCTTAGCAAAATTTCTGAGATGCCTAAATAAACATAATGTATTTTGTATTCTGCTTTTATGCCAGTCTTTACGGGCTTTGAGTCTTTTGATGTTTTTTTTCCTTTAGTTAACCATAGTGCAGGGTTTGAGTTAATTCTTTCTATATGAATGGGGACTAGGCTGCTAAGACTATTTATGAAAGTTTCATTAAATTATAAGATGGTGGCATTAAGTGGCACATATTTTAATATGTTCCTGTTATATTGGGTCAGAGTACTGATAAAGGTGTCTTTTTTAAAATTTTGTTGTTTTATGCATTTGGTTGTAAATTATATTTTTGGATTGCATATTGTTAATTTCTGACTGCATAGATAGGAAAGTTGTTGCTTATTGTGTCTAGCAGACATCCATGTGTTTGAAATATGTTTGGTTTATTGTTAAAGATTCATTTAAAGCTGAGTGCCTGTCAGAGTTTTTATTGATTCTAGTGGTGGAGGTGATTGACTGTATAAAGCCATTTGAATTTACTGATTCTAAGGGAATATCATTGTTGATTAGCCACATAGTATAATAGTGTCTTGTTGAACATGGTAAGATGTCCAGTAGAAGATATCTTCTGCTGTTGAAATGTTACCAGGTGGAATATAAACAGATTAAACACAAATAAACTTTATATTGCTGATTTTGAAGAGTGATTTGTGAA
Source organism: Protopterus annectens (assembly GCF_019279795.1). Taxonomy (NCBI): domain Eukaryota; kingdom Metazoa; phylum Chordata; order Ceratodontiformes; family Protopteridae; genus Protopterus; species Protopterus annectens. The sequence goes on along the minus strand of NC_056728.1, from coordinate 1,628,651,388 downwards.
GCTCCACATTGTTAAATTTTGGAATCTGTGGGGGGGGGGGGGTTATTGCTGAACAGCTTTTGTAGATAATGGCAACGCCACCAGCATTTTTGTTTTTCCAGTTAAGCCTATGTATATTAAAGCCTGGGGGAGGGGTTTCCTCTATTATCTAATATATCTTTCTTGAACCAGGTTTCAGTAAAAAGTAGTATATCAGTGTAAAGAGAAGATAGATATGCATGAATATCTTGGATTTATGTTACATATACATCTAACATTCATATTTATAAGTATGAGTTTAGATTCAGAGGTAGGTGGGGAAGTAGGCATAGAAACAATTGTTGTGTTAGCTGGGTTGCTGAGTTGCCACTGGTTAATGGAGCCAGGGTTGGGGGTGAATGTCACTGCTAAGTTTCTGGGTGAAATTATTATGTATAAAAGTATGCAGTCATTTACATTTATCTTAGGTTTTACTTCAAATTTTGTTGCTGAAGGCTTTGAATTGATGTATCTGTAGTTAAAGAGGTCAAAGAAAGTAGAATGGTGGAAGAAGAGTGATTTTTGTACATGTGGGGTGAGTTATGGTATGGTAAATATACTTTTGTAGACTTTAGGAGTAATATTTATCAGCAGGGGAAATATATGACAGCTAAAGAGGTGTATTAGTGCTGTGAGTACACAACATGGCAGCATATTGTTTAGAAGCTTTGTTGGTAGTGGTGTTAATAGAGTTAGGTTAAAATTAGTCTGTATTATGTGAGAAGAGATTGATGAGAGAAATGGAGGAGGGAGTTTTACTAAAATTTGCTTAGAGGTGCTGTCAGGAAGAGGAATCAGATGGACTGGATAAAGTGCAGAGCAGTATGGGGAGAGTATTTTGAATGATGCTAAATATTAGGTGGAAGTTGGGAACAGGTGAATTCAAGAAGAGTGAGTCTATGATAGTTGTAAAGTAGTTTGGGGAGGTGTACGGTCTGGGTGTCATAAGTGATATTTGGATATAAGTAGTATAACACTGGAGTAAGGAGGCCCTTTACTTCAAAAAGCAATCAATTTATAGCTGTTTCTGAGCTCAGCAGAGAAACATAAAGTCAAACTGGTTTTCTTTCAGTTACTAAAACAGACACCAAGAAACAAGGGGGAGATGTAACTGGTTTACATAGTGCTGCTCAGAGGTGCAGCTTTTGCATAGGACTAATCCTCAGTGGAAAGATTTGTGATAGAGCTCTTGCTGTTTAAGTTAAACATGGCACAATTTGATGCCCACAGGCTCCTGAATATTCTATGTAGATTATAAAGTTAAAGTATAGGACGCTAGCTTATTCCTAGATACGGAGGATGAAACACAATGAGGCAAAGTAAGAGAAGCTAGGCAATCTAATAGTAGAAGTAAGTTAACAAAGTGTATGAAATATGGACAATATAGATATAAAAGGAGGTGTACTGATGGAGACACTTGGTAATGAACTGCGCAGGGCTGTATAGAGTCAGTTATTAGACCCTAGTACTATACTACTATAAAGTTTTAATGAAACCACCCTTTTGGGAATCAGCTTCAAGAGACTGTGATACAAATATGAGACACCAAAATCTTTTTTTTTTAATTTTCAAATGAGAAAAGTGTTGACAAGAAAGAAAAAATATTTGCTGAAAATGAATGAGTCTGAGTCTCAAAGTGACTGTGATCGACAATGATACTTTGTTCCTAATATTTCGAATTATAGAGAGGTAACCAGCAAGCCATAATAAAAGATATTTAGGCTTATAGATTCACATGTACTTATTAAGCATATAGACTTCTCAAATAGTTTTTGAGTGGCTTTACTACTTCACGTAATAAGGGCCATTATGCTTTTCCCAGAAGTAAACTTATGGGTACTTGGCCAAATGTCAGTTCAAAAGACTGTGAGTTATATTCACACAACAGGTCCTTAGATTCATTTTACAATACATGGCAGTGAAGCATAAGAGTAAGTTCTACATTCCTGAGTGTGCTGCTGTTTGGATGGTATTAAAGTGAGTTCCCATCTCTTTGACTTCATGGATATAAAAAATCCCTTAGCAGATATAGAAAATCAGAGGGGGATTTCCTTGATATCCTGGCCAAATTTACTATACTTAGTATGAATACTACCACAGATTGCCCATCAAAACAGGCCATAGGCCTAGTGAGACTAACCTAGTAAACAAAACATAAATAAATAATAAGCTTGAATGGTGCCAGCATGTTACATTGTTTGACATGCAAGGAGAGCTTGTTCCATAATTACAGTATTCTTTGGATGAGGAACCCACGATATTCAAGAAAGAATATCAAGCAAACATTGGTCAGAAATACCACCAAAATCAACTAGAAATTAGAAGTTAGGTCTGTCATCAATGGCTAATAACACTGATGACTAGTTTCTGAAATCATATCTAAAGATCTGAGTCACAGAGGACCATTAAAGAAGCCAGTTTTATAGTGGGAAACTTCATGACCTGTGACAACTGAAAAATACATTTATGTTTGTATGTGAAATTCAATTTAATTTATTATGTTAAGCTGTTGGAAATGTGAAAGGAAAGATAAAATGATAAAACATAAAAACAATAATGTGAAAATATAAACTATATTTTTCTACTTTGTATGTATAAATAACTAACTGTATGTATTTTATAAGTATGTATAGATATATATATATATATATATATATATATATATATATATATATATATATATATATATATAGATCTACTTCAGAACACCAACATTTCACTTACCTGACTCCCACTTCCCTGAGATGAAAAGACTGACAACTGTACAACACTGATATCCAAAACACTGACTTTTTACATGAGGTAAGTAACCGCTTAGCCATCCCAAACAAAACAAAATGAAACAAAACTAAATCCACTGATGTGGGGAGCTTCACCCCCCACATCCCCTAACTAAATATACCAACTCTGAGATCACACTACTGCAAGGGTAAGGTGCAAAGTTCAACAACATGGCCAAGAGGTTACTTACCTTGCATGAAAACTTGGTGTTTCTGATGTCGGTCTTGTGAAGTTGTTGGTCCTTCTGTCTGGGAAATTTCAGTGTCGGGTAAGTGAAACTTCAGTCTACTGAAGTAGACTCATATATGTATATATGTATATATATATATATATATATATATATATATATATATATATATATAAATGATAAAATGAAATGTGCAAACCAGACACATGGGGGCTCAATCCAGTAAAAATCAGTTTAATGTAGATAAGCGCTTTCACGATATATACACAATCGCTTCATCAGATCAAAAAACAGTTAAGGAAGCACACATAAAAAGTTACAGCAACCAGTCAAAAATGCTGCTAAAGTCCACACCCACCAAATCAATTAAACAACATAGTATGCATAAATCTATAAGCACATATAAAATCCTAAGAGAAGAAACAAAACACAATGAAATATAAAAATCATAAAAACTGAGCATATAAATATATAACAATAGATATCCATTATTATGCATGATATATACATGTGTTAGGATGACTCCTACAACACTACATCACCTGAATAATCTATATGAGTTAAGGATAGGTTTAAGGGGGACATGTTCAATAAGTCCTAGTTCTTTATTAGCTCACAGTCTCAAGATCCATTGTGATTCTATAGTTTCAGTTCTATTTCTTACATCGCCTAGCCTAGGATTTGCATACATTCTATGTATAACACAAAACAAACTGATGAACGGCCCCTTTCTCAACAACATGCTTTGCTTATGCATTGCACATATACTGTATACTAATAGACTATAGATGTTCCCTAATGCATTCTTTTAACTTACAACTACATTTGACCACATAGAACGAGGTAAACCAAACACATACCAAGCCTGTGCCCAAAATTTGAGTAAAACTCCAACCAACACTCGCAAAAAACAAATAGGCACCACCACACACTGTGAACTACCAGGCAAACTACTTTAATAAACAGAGTATCGAAATGTACAACAGAAATAAAATGCTTTAACTTTATCACCGCGTTTTTTATATATATATATATATATATATATATATATATATATATATATATATATATATATATATATATATATATATGTATAAAATGTGGATCTATGTCAGTTGATCGATTTTTTTAGAAACTCGAAATTCATATCTGTGAAATGATATGATTGAATTTCTGAAAACTCGAACATTAAAAAAAAACACAAAAATCTATCTTTTTTAACTTGAACATTTATATTTTTGCAGGGGGGGCAATACCCCCTGCATCCTCCACACCCCCTACTAATTATATATATATATATATATATATATATATATATATATATATATATATATATATTTATATATATATATATATATATATATATATATATATACACATATATACCAACTCAGAGACTACACTACAGTGAGGAAAATGGTTAATTTTCTGATCCTCACTGTACCATGACCTCCATTCAAAAGCTTCAGTTTTTCAGAAATTTGATCATATCATCTCACCGATATGAATTTTGAGTTTCTGAAAATTCGATCACTGATAGGGATTCATATATATATATATATATATATATATATATATATATATATAAAACATTGATATATCTATATGTATTTATATCTATCTATATATATATATATATATATCTATCTATGTATATATATATATATATATATATATATATATATATATATGAATTCACTTTATAATCTCGAAATACTGAAATCTTGAATGTCAGTATCTCGAGACTATAAAGCTGAATATTCACAATATAGCAACCCCAAAAGCACGACATTCAAAATCACGACTTTTAAATACACTCACATACCCTACATATAAGCAGGGGAGCAAGCCCCCCTGCACCCCCCACAACCTTGCTACTTATATATACTAACTCCGAGGTCGCACTAAAAAGACAAAGACACTAAACTCACCATTACATGCTCTATATTCCCCTTGCACAAACAGGCACCACATAAGTACAAACACCACCACTCTCAACACTTACACACTCACACTCTTACCTACCTATCCTAACCTACACCTAAAACATTCCAGTACACTCACATACACTCAAATCCCTACCCAAAACTACAAGTAGTGAAGGTAGAGGCCCAGGATCCACATAAACCAAAGTCCAAATCACAAATCCAATTTATTGACAGCAAAAACAGATCAAATGCAGTCAAGCGCTTTCGTCTTTAGCAAAGACTTCTTTAGAACTGCTTGGCATGGTTATCTCCAGCCTTAAATAATCCTAACACATCATGTGATCAACATGTGATCAAAGATTCACATGACTCAACTTTAGTTTACTACACGTTAGTTATAAAATTTCAACAAAAATTGTTGTGAATGTCAGTTAAAATTGCATAAAAAATGAGCAATGAACATAAGTGATACAATAAAAATAGAAATAAAAATTAAAATAATATTGAGAAAAGGAATAGTAAAAAAAAAAAATCAGTGTTACAGCGACAAATGTATGAGTAACATGGCATGGCATAATCAGCCCTCAATACTTTTTAACTTTAATATAGGTGTAATAGAACAACATTCATTCAAATCAGGGGGTGGGGGGTAAGGGCGTCACACACAAGAATCCATATGAGCTCATTCTTGAGGAGATATTCGTCAGTGATAAAACCCCTTGGATCTGGTTCCCCAAGAAATCAGTCACCACAAATTTAGAAATTTAACACGCTGTAACACTGATTAATTTACTATTCCTATTCTCAATATTATTTTCATTTTTATTTCTATTTTTATTGTTTCACTTATGTTCATTGCTCATTTCTTAGGCAATTTTAACTAACATTCACAACAATTTTTGTTGAAGTTTTATAAGTAATGTGTACTAAACTAAAGTTGAGTCATGTGAATGTTTGATCACATGTTGATCACATGATGTATTAAGATTATTTAAGGCTGGAGATAACCATGCCAAGCAATTCTGAAGAAGTACTTGCTAAAGACGAAAATGCTTGACTGCATTTGGTCTATTTTTGCTGTCAATAAATTGGATTTGTGATTTGGACTTTGGTTTGTGTGGTTCCTGGGCCTCTACCTTCGCTACTTGTGGTTCTTGGTTCCCTACCCGAAACCCTTAAAAAACAGCACTTACCTAAATCTCCACATATATCCACACAACGGCGGGCAAACCATATCCCACAGCACACTGCACCTTATAGACACAGCAAATCCCACGTACCGTGCCACCACAACCACGAATTTGACACTGAATTCGATCAAGTCCAATTTCACTCAACTGCACTTTTGGCATTTTCATCTCGAGATACTGAAATTCAAGATTTCAGTATTTCAAGATAGTAAAGTGCTTCTATATATATATGTGTGTGTGTGTGTGTGTGTGTATATATGGGTCTAGGTCATAAGATCGACAGCTCATATGACTGAAACTCATTTGGTCGACAGCTCATTTGGCTGACAAAAAGTATTCAAGGCAAAAACCTGGGATTTGCCCCCCTCCCCACTGTTGTGCGACTGTGGAGTTGTTATATATAGTTGGGGGGGTGTGGGGGGCACAGCCCCCCACATTGGGGGGTGTGGGGGGCGAAGCCCCCCACCTATACTTTTTGTCAGCCAATTGAGCTGTCGATGAAATGAGTTTCAGTCATATGAGCTGTCGATCTTATGACCTAGATCCATATATATATATATATATATATATATATATATATATATATATATATATACACGTGTGTGCATGTGTGTGTGTGTGTGTGTGTGTGTGTGTGTATGTTATATATGTATGCCTGCATATAAGAATATATCATAGCATAAATTAATGACACAGTATAACAGATATGTTATTTAATCAGGAGACGTTGTAAAAAATCTACCTCAAAAAGTATTTACTTTGGGGAGAAAAGCAGGTGGTGACATTCAGTACTGTGCCTTTAAAGAAATGGAGCCTTTGCAGCATTCAGAGTACCAACATGTTGGCCATGTTGTCTAATAACTGCAACATAGCCTGATAAGTAAAACAGAAGGCATATCAGTTCAAAACCCTTATAGCTATCACATAATTTCTTAATATTTCAAACCCAAATGCTCAAACTCTTTTGATAGAAAATATCGATTGCTGATACCTGCATGTGGGAATTAAATCCCCTTTCCTCCACACCATTTTAAGTAACCTACATTGAGAGGGACCTTTTAACGGATTGAAAATAATTGTCTTTTATTGAGTATTACAGCAAAAATCTGTTTCTAACAAAGTAGCCACTTCACTTGTTTTTAATAGGTATGCTTAGTGAACTGTCTACAGCTGGAATACTACAATGAATAACATTGTTACCTCACAGCAAGAGATCCTCTGGTTTGTTTATTGGTTCTGGTACTTTCTCCATGGAGTTTGCATGTACTTCCTGTGTTCTCTTACGTTTTCTGTGGGTAATTTGGTTTCCTACCTCATCATAAAGATATGTGGAATACAGACTGGCAAATCTAAATTGTTATGTGGTATATGTGTGTGATATAAAGGAAAGGCCATTCACTTTACTTCTGTGTCCTGGTGGTCTTCTTAACTCAGTGGATGTCCAAGGGGTTGAAAAATAAGCCAGATGTAATGCCAAAGGAAGGATAGAAGCAGCTAAATCATAAATAAATTAACTATCCTACTCTTTTAAGGCTTAGTCCCCCCATTATTTGTATTTATCAGACAAGGGCACTGGTTAGACTTTGCCTTTTTTAGACCTAGACTGGGAGCAAAACAATCAGTACAAAGTAAAATAATATAATTTGCTTAATGATGTAACAAACCTTAAATGCAAGATAAAAAAAAAATGTATGGTAACAAAATACATATACAATGTTACGAATGTACAATATTAGTCTGGTGAGGATGTAGAAGTCATTGCATACACTAGTACAAGGCTAACTGCTCTTGTGAGCCATTTTAAGCCTAGCCAGTTAGGCCATGTGAGAATCAATCTCTGCACCTTGTGAAAACTGAAAGAAGAATCTTTCTACAGTTCATAGGTGAATGCTAGGCTAAACCCCTAAAAGGCCATTTTAAGCTTAGCCAATAATCCAAAGTCAGAATTAAACCCAGTACCATAAGTCTATAAGGTTAAGACCTTAACCATTGAGCCAAACCAGCTTACAGTATTTACATGCAGTGATGTTTATCTAGGGGAAAAGGTGAAACACTGTGGTGAAAGAGTGCAGAATAGCAAAAAAATAAAAAAATGTGTAAAAATGATTGCTTATTTAACATCAGGATACTGTCTGAGAGGCACAATGTTAAGGTTCAATTAATGTTAAATAATAAATAGCATCTGTAGAGGAAAAAAGCAGGACAAATAAGGGAGATATAGGGTGATGTCTGGTGGAAAGAGCAAAAAGAGATGCTTGTGGGAGAGGGGAGAAAGGAAGGAGGGAAAGAGGGCAACAAAGGATGAAGTCGGGGTATTTCCCATTTACTCAAGGAATCTGTCTAGGCTTAATGTTGGCTCATTTCATCTTTTCATTATTCATAAAGCAGTTCCCTGCTAGGAAGCCCATTGATTCTTTATGTTGATGACATGATACTTTGTAAAGATATTCTAAACCTCCCAGAAACTCAAATTTGTACCAAAGGAATGAAACATCACTTTTAAAAATAACAAAACTCTAGAAACTTTCAAATACATGTATTACCTAAGTATCTGGCTAGAGCAATAACTGGACTTTCAATATCACATTGAGCAAACAATGGCAAACATTAATAGGCCACTGTTTGGGGCATAACAAATCTCTGTTTTCCTGTCCCCACAGAGTGAAAATGACATAGGTAAATGTATATTCCTTCTTCATTTAAAATAGTTTCCCCACTTAAAAAAAAAAATCACATCATACAACTGATTTTGTGCTTTGTCACATTAGCCCCCACCTCCACTTCCCATAAAAAGCTAAATTGCTACAGTATAAGAGATGAGATCTGATCCTTGAACCACTCTTGCTCAAAGTAATAAACCAATAAAATGGTATCCTACCACTAAGCATCATAGATCTAAATGACTACACAGATGGCATTCTATCACTGAACATCAAAGATCTAAATGATTACTCATATGGTATCCTACGACTGAACATCAAAGATTTAAATGATTACTCAGATGGTATCCTACCACTGAACATCAAAGATCTAAATGATTACACAGATGGTATCCTACCAATAGCCATCAAAGATCTAAATGATTACACAGATGGTATATTCTACCACTGAACATCAAAGATCTAAATGATTACTCAGATAAATGATTACTCAGATGGTATCCTATCACCGACCATCAAAGATCTAAATGATTACACAGATGGTATCCTACCACTGAACATCACAGATCAAAACAACTGCACAGAATTTTAGAACTGCCTTTAAATATCACCTCAGTAAATATGCCACATATATATATATATATATATATATATATATATATATATATATATATATATATATATATATATATGTGTGTGTGTGTGTGTGATTTAAAGAACCACCCAACATAAACATATATCATTTACATCTCTCCTCTCAATTCTCAACATACAAGCATCTTCTCCAGAACACCATACTCAGACATGCGTGAGGCAATCACAAATGAGTTGCATACTTATCATGGAGCTGAGTATATATATTTATTGTTTGTTCATTCATTCATTCATTCATTCATTCATTCATTCATTCATTCATTCTTTGCTGACCAGGATAGAGCACTGATCCTACTGGATCATTTTCAAACTCAGCCCTGAAGAGTACAACAGAAATGCATATAAGACAGTATTATATAATGGATAAAAATAGTATTAGTAACTGGAAAACAGTGCTAAACACTGGTAAACATATTAAACATTGGCACATACAAATAAACATTATTAGGATTTAAAATAAAAAGGCAATAACAAAGTAGAAGCTGTAGTACAATATGAAGATCTTTGCAAAACAAGTGATCTTGAAACATTCAGAGCATTTTGCATTTACAGCATGTGCAGAATGTGATTTTACAGTACATACAAAAAATATATATGGGAAAAAATACTAAGAATGATGGACCTGATAAAAGCAATGCACAGTATTAGAACATACCAGGATTAATCATGCACTATCACAAATAACAAACTAAAAATCTCAGCACAGGCAGAAATAAGCAATTTATTGATGACCTAAAAATGCTTTATAGAAAATTGGGAAACAAGGTAAAAGGAATTGAAAGACCACCAAAAAAGAAGAAATAGATACATTTTGGAGAAGTATCTATGAAGATCCTGTGGAACATAACAAAGATGCTAAATGGATAGAAGAAAGAATAAGAAGTTTAAAGGTACAGGATATGAAATGGGATGAAGTAGCAGCCAGAGAAATTGAAACAAAGTTGAGAACAGCCTCTAACTGGAAAACCCCAGGCACAGTACCTAACTTTTTGTTAAAAGTATTAACATCTTTGCACAAAGGTTTAGGCATGAGCAAGAACAGGGCCTGTGTTTCTCATGCTTAATCAAACACTCTGCTTTGTGCTGTGCTGATGAGGTCATAACAAGGCTGAAATATGCATATCCACAGCTAATGGGGTTTCACTTTATTGGCCTGAAATTTTCCATTAAAATGACGAAACAAGTCATGGGCATTCAGAATCGCCAATTAGCTGAAACACCTGGTGTTCCTAAGGGTTATTTGCATATATCCCATGTGCCTCTGATTGAAGAGGTTTGAGAAGTCACTCATTGGAAGTTCCAGCTTGGCTGGAATTTTCATTTAGTTTTTACTGATTGGTTTTTCAGTGTGACCTTCTCACTTATTGTTGTAGTTTCAAAACAGTCATGACTTGAATAAGATTGAATAACCACCTTCTCTGAATCAAAAATCTACATAAGCAGATGGTATGCATTCAGTCAATTTCCTTCAAAAACTAGCACATTTTGAATAATTTATTTTAGTGTGAGAAAAGGACTTCCAAGTGGCAACAAAGATTTTACAGAAGACACTTTCCACAATGAATAAAGGACTTAGCAGGGATAGGTTCCCAGGTCCTGTGATCTTAGTAGACTGAGGGCCATAGCTCTCAACAGATCAAGGACAACTCTCAGCAGAATTGGAGAAATCTAGAAATAATCAGGGACAGTCATGTACAGTTTTAAAATATAAGTAATATTAACATGAGACATTGACAGAACAAGAAAATGTGAATTAGGGTTGAGCCTTTTGAGAGCGGTGAATTTTGAGAGCTCCATAAACTAGTATAATAATATAGAAAATGTTTATTATTTTCAAGTTTAAAACATCAGAAATCTACAGATAAACTACTAAATTACATAAATATCAATTTTGGTGGAGATATACAAAAAATTTCCTGTCAAGTAACTTGGAAATATATTGTGTCACTGAAGAAGAACAACTCAAGGAATTCTCATCCAGATGCTGCTTTGAAAAAAAGAACTGCAATTGATGACATCTACCTTACAGGAACTATCTTTGAAGATTGATGGCTTTAAAAATTACTTAGAAAACCTCAAATTAAATTCTCAAAAACAGACTGATATTCTTAAGGAACTATTACAGCAACACCATAGAAAAATAACAAATATAGAGACCTCTCTAAATGACATTAAAGGGAGACTCAAAGAGGAAGAATTCCAAAAAGAATTTCTGCTTAAACAGAATACATGGCTGCTTAACAAAATAGATGACAGGGAAAGGAGAAACAACATAGGATCTGTGGTCTGCTTGAAAACAGTGAAGGAGAAGACATTATTTCATTCTTAACAACCTGGATTCCTGAATTTTTAGACTTGAAAGAGGGACTGTCATTTGGAATTGTAAGGGCGCATAGAGCACTGAGGAAACCTGCTTCTAACTCAACAAATATTCCACCTAGATCCGTAGTTATAAAATTTCTTTCATTTCTGGACAAGGAAAGTACAGTTGTGTACACTTACCATAAATGTAGATGTTCGAGTGTATTCACTGTTGCAGTCATTACATTTGGGTTATCTGCTTGCAGGTAGCCCTCAGTCAGCCTGATTAACAAAGTCTTGGGTCCTGCATCAGTTGCTGTCCCTTCTTCCATGATGTCATATCATCAGAGGTATAAAACATGCAGCCGATGCCATTACATCAGTTTTTCTTGCCCCAGATGTCAGGTGCCCCCCAAATGGGAAGCAATTAAATATAAAAGCACAAAAATATACCTCCAACAAAAAAGCAAATACACCAAAAAGGCTTTTAAGCATAGTAAAGGAAAGTAGAGGTATAGCCAAAATAAGTTAGGGGGCTGGAGGGAGGGTAACCAGGACTGCAACAGTGAATACACTCGAACATTTACATTTATGGTAAGTGTACACAACTGTACTATATTTTTCATGTTTCACTGTTGCAGTCATTACATTTGGATAGATTCCCAAAGCTATGGTTGGGAGGAGGAATTTAGATAGCATTAGAGCCAGCTATAAGGCCCTGCAAGACTGCAGTGGCAAAGCCAGCTTTGGATTTAGAGAAAATTGGCAAATTATAATGCTTGGTGAAAGAATGTACAGAACTCCAGGTAGCGGCTTATAGGATGTCCCTGGTAGGGACGCCTCTGAGAAAGGCTGTAGAGGTAGATGCAGCCCTGGTGGAGTGAGGTCTGATCCCCTGGGAGATAGGTTTTCCATGGTGCTTATAGCAGAAATTAATGCAATGGCTTATCCATTTAGAAATGGTTTGCTTTGAAATAGCTTTCCCCTCTGCCCCTGCAGCAAATGCCACCAGCAGTTGTTCAGATTTCCTTTGAAGTTTAGTCCTGTCCAAGTAGAATCTAAGCTGTCTGTGCACATCTAGGGAATGCAGTATCCATTCCCCTTTATTCTGTGGATTGGGAAAGAAGGTTGGCAAATGAATGGGATGATTGAGAGCCACACTGGATACCACCTTGGGCATGAAGGATGGATTGGTTCTGAGGGACACCCTGTCCGCATGAAAGATGATGAAAGGCTTCACTGCCATAAGGGCTTATAATTCAGATACCCATCTAGCTGAAGTGATTGCTAAAAGGAAAGCTGTTTTCCAAGAAAAGAATTTTAAGTCTGCAGTAGCAGCTGGCTCGAAAGGAGGTAGAGTGACTTTCTCCAAGACAAAGTTAAGGTCCCAGTCTGGGGTTGGAGCTCTCCTGGGTGGTCTCACATTTTTGGCCCCTCTGAGGAACTGCTTGAGCAGTGGATGAGAGAAGAGGGGGGGTTCTGTGTTATAATGAGCTGAAATGGCTGAGGCATTGATTTTAATGGAGGAAAAAGACAGGCCCTTGTGAAGCATCTTAGTTAAGTATTGTAAAATCTGAGGTAAATTGGGCGCTGCTGTGCTCATCCCTTGAGATTGGTTCCAGGCACAGAATCTTTTCCATTTTTCAGCATAAGATTTTCTAGAATTAGGCCTCCTTGCATCTAAAATTATATCTATCACAGGTTTGGTGATTGATGATAAAGGAGAGATTAAGTAATTAGCCAGGCTGCAAGGTTCAGTGTTAGAAGCTGAGGGTGCAGAATTTGGTTCTCCTGCTAAGACAGCAGGGAAAGAGTCTGAGGCAGATGCCATGGAGATAACCATGACACACTGTGCAGGAGGGGGTACCAGTGTTGGCGTGGCCAGTCTAGAACAATCAAAATCATCCTTGGTTTGTCCTGTTTGATTTTTAGTAGTACTTTGGAGAGCAGAGGCAGAAGGGGGAAGGCATAGACTGATAGGTTTTTCCAGCTGAAGGACAGAGCATCCACTTTCCAGGCTTATTTGTGGGGAGTCCTTGTGCAAAATTTGTCCAATTGGTAGTTCTGGGGAGAGGCAAACATGTCTATAACTGGGCTCCCTATTTGCTTGTCAACATGTTGAAAATCCTTTATTCCAGTTTCCACTCGTGTGGGTCCATGAGGTTTCTGCTTTGTCCGTCTGCCAGTGTATTTAATTTTCCTGGCAGGAACTGAGCTTGTAGGTGTGCTTGGTAGCTCAAGGCTGTGTTCCACAATGCCATGGGTAATCTGCAGAGGAGGTAAGAATGTGTATCCCCCTGCTTGTTTATGTACCACATAACAATGGTGTTGTCCGTCTTTACCATTAGTTGTCCTTGGAGAATGTGGTCCTTGAAGGCTATCAGAGCATTCTGTACAGCTAACATTTCTTTTTGATTGATATGCAGGTGCATTTGACTTGGGTTCCATTTGCCCTGAATGCACTTCACTGCCAGGTGAGCCCCCTATGCATAGTCTGATGCATCTGTAGTTAGGATTTGGGTGGCAGGGGGTGGTGTAAAAGGTGGTCCCTTGTTTTAGTGGCAGGCCTCTCCCCACCAAAGAAACTCTAGGCATAGGCAAGGTATGAGAGGAATCATTGTTTCCAGGTCTTGAGAATGTTGACACCATATGCTTTTTAGATACCACTGTAGTTTCCTCATATGGAATTAGAAGAATGCAGGAGGCCATGAACACCAAGGCTTGCAGTATTTGTCTTGCAGATAGCAGGGTTTTTGTGGCCACTTGTTTGAAGTAGTTTGTCAAATGAATTTGTTTCTCTGGCGTGAGGTAAGCCATCTGGGAAGTTGTATTCAAGCTTGCTTCCAGGAATATAATTTGTTGACAGGGTACCAGGTGTGATTTCTTTTCATTTATTGTGTACCCCAGACAAGTTAAAACTCTTTGTACAAAGGCCAGATGATTCAAAAGTATGTCCTGGCTTTCTGCCTGAATTAGACAATCGTCCATGTATGGGTATATTTGAATATTTCTTTGCCTGCAAAATGCAATAACTGGAGCTAGGCACTTTGTAAATACCCTGGGTGCAGTAGATAAGCCAAAAGGCAGTGCAGAGGACTGATAGTGCGTGTAGCCTGCTTTGAAGAGTAGGTATCTTCTGCAAGATTCCCTGATTGGGATGTGCAGGTACGCTTCTTTTAAATCTAGTGTTGCCAACCAGGCATCTTTGCTTAGCATAGGAAGTAATTGCTGAAGAGTCAGCATCTTGAATTTTGGAATCTCCAAATAGGTGTTTAGAGTAGACAGGTCCAGGATAGGATGCCATAAATTGTCTTTTCTGAGTACCAGGAAAAGTCTCGAGTAGAAACCTTGTCCCTTTTCCTCTTCTGGTACCAGTTGAATAGCCCCCATGCTTAAGAGAGAAAGTACTTGTTTTTGGGCCTCTGCCTACTGATTTGAGGGTAGGTCCAGCCACCTGCTTGGTATTGGCAACGTGTGGAAGGGAAATCTGTATCCCTGGGACACTCTATTTAAAACCCATTTGTCCTGGGTAATGAGTTCCCAGTTCTTTGTATGAAGAGCAATCTTTCCCCCCAAAGGGGCAGTCAGTTGATAAGTGCTTGGACATTTTAAAAAGGAAGTCATTGAGACAGTTTACCATAGGGCGGAGTCTTATTATTCCCAGATTTGGAAGTGGAAGCCCCCCCACTGCTTAGTTCTGTGTGTCCCCTGGGACTGAAACCTGGGGTTTTTGCTGTGTCTGGGTTTGGCTCGAGAAGACGTGGGAAGGGGCTGGAAAGGAACAATTCTTAGAGGGCCAGTGCCTACTAAATCTATGAGGCTGAACTTGTAAAAAATCTTTAACAGTTTGCATAGATTTAGCTTTATCTTCCATCTTTTTAAGAACTTCCTCAGCCTTGATGCCAAACAGGCAGTCCTGATTTAAAGGAGCATCCAACAATTTAGCTTTAAAATGATCAGGCAAAAATTGCTCCTTGAGCCAAGCATGTCTTCTGAGCACAGACCTAGTAACAGCAGCCCTGCAAGAGGTCTCTAATGAATTAAAACCACATTGCAAAGTATGTTTTCCAACTTGTTCGGCAGAATGCATTAAATCCTGTAACTCTTTATTTTACGCACAGTCAGGAATCAACATCATTTTCTATTTAAGCAGTCCAATAACATGTTGCTGATACTTTAACATATGAAACTGACAGTTTAAAGCCCTAATGGCCAAGGTTGCAGAAGCGTAAACCTTCTTACTCCATCTATCCAGCGCCCTGGAGTCTCTGTCAGAATGGGTAGGATTTTTAGGAGTAGAAGCATTAATGCCCTTGGGCCCCTGTGAAATAGTCTCTGGATCTGCAATAGGATTTTTAAAAAGGAACTTGTGGGACTCAGGGACCCTGCAGTATCTGTCAGGTTTTCTGGGAGCAGGAGGCAGGGAATCAGGAGCTGAACTAGATTCCGAAAAAGCATCATCAACAATGTCTAGTACAGGAGGAATAGCTAAAGGCCTATGCTGAGATAGGAGAAGGAAATCCCTAAGCCTCTTTTTTGAATCAGAAAAATCCTGGCTTTCCCAGTGGAAATGCTCCCTTAGAGTATGTAAGGTTTCCCCAAAAGAAAAATCTTCATGAGGGGAAGCAGAGAGAATGGAGTCCTCTGCATCAGAATCTTCATAAGTAGATAGGGGCAAATCCAGATCATCAGAAAAATCAGAAAAAAACAGAATCCTGATCAGAAGATTCATAATCAACTTCAGTCCTAGGCCTCTTAGAAGTGGGGGTTGGCTACCCCTGATTAGAGTTATTAGATCTTCAGCCATTCTTATCATTTGTTTTTTAGGCATAGAGGCCTGAGCATGTGGCCTGGGCATAATTTTTTTAGGCATAGATCGAGATTTAGGCCTAAGTAAAGAAGGAGGTGTCAATTTAATGTGCAAGTCCATAGGCCTGAATACACCCTCAGCAGCCAGTGCCTGTACAGTGGCTCTGGACCCATCCAAGGTAGAGACATTCATGTTTCCATAGTTGAAGCATCTCGTGGCATACAGGACTCCGAATGGGTCTCAGAAGAGGCCTGCAAATCAGAAGTAGCAGGTATCAGTGGCTGTGAAAGTGCCTCACTGAGTACCGGCGAACTGGCGACTGGCTAAGGAGAAGCGTTGTCGGCAGTTTTGGACCTCGGCGACTTGTCTCTGTCTTTATCTTTGCATTTTTTTGGAATCCAGGTAGTCCGATGGCTAACAGATGACATTTCTGGATAATTAAACCGAGAACCGAAATATTTAGAGGTGAAAATATACCGACGACGGATAGTGCGCTGATTAAATAAAGCACAAAACCGACAGCGAGGTACGTCATGGTCAGGGCCTAGGCAAGGAATACAGTATGAATTAAAATCTTTATGAGGTATTTGCATTCCACAAGTAATGCAATTATTAACTTTTACTGACATTGGTAAGGAGCAAGAAAAAGTTTCCCCAACAGGGTACTTAGCTTTAGTTGAAGACTTCGGTTCTGAAACTCAAAAATGAAAATTTTAGGAGTCGGCTGACCGGCACTTGCAAACTGCTTCTGCTTTGGGCACCACATGGCAAGAAAGACTGATGTAATGGCATCGGCTGCATGTTTTATACTCCTGACGACATGATGTCATGAAAGAAGGGACAGCAACCGACGTAGGACCCAAGACTTTGTTAATCAGGCTGACTGAGGGCTACCTGCAAGCAGATAACCCAGATGTAATGACTGCAACAGTGAAACATGAAGAACATCTAATATTACAATCTGCTTGGAGAAAATCACCCTTAAAATTCAAAGCCTGATAAGGTTTGACACTGATTATTCTTCTAGAATACTAGAACAAAGGAAAAAAGTCTGACAAGTAATAAAACTGTTGAAAACAAAACAACATTAAAGCACAGCTGCCTTTCCAGTGGTCTGTGTTATCTGTTGTGGTGGGTTGTTGGGATTTTTTTTTTGTATCTGTTTGCTCTCCGTTCTTTAACTGGCTGCTGCCTGTTGCTGAAAGGGAGGGAATTTAGGCTTGAAGTTGCAGTGAAGTGAAGCTTTGCTTCAGGTGCATCGCAAGCTTCTGGTATGCAGTACACAAACACACTAACAGAAACAGATGTTCCCAGGTTGCTATGGTAATGAAGACAGAGCAACGATAATGCTTAATGGCTCTAAGGAGCCTCTGAGATGATTCTCGGCAATGAAGTTTTTGCTTTAAAAAATATATATATATCATAAAAGGGCTGTTTTAAACCACATGTACACATATTGATGGTCTCCCAACACTTTGTTTAGCTCATTAAGTTGATTCTTGATAAAAAAAAATAATAATAATAAGCACAATTTTATATTCAAAATATATTTTGGTCCAAACACATTAAGGACTTACATAAGAGTGGAAGTCTGAGTTATTGTGAAAGACTAAGAGCACTTGGTCTTGTGCAGTACCCTTTGCAGTGGTCTGGGAGGTGAGCTTGCTTGGATGTGTTGGGATTATGGGGATAGCTGATTCTAGGGGTGTTTGAGGTTGCCGGGAAATACTAGAGAGTCATCAGATTTCCTTCATGGAAATATCTGTGGGAATGGAAGGTGTTTTGAGTGGTTCACTGGCAGAGTGGCCCTTGCATGGAACAGGCTGGTAAAATGGAACAGGACAAATATTGGTTTGGATATTTTAAGAACAGCCTGGAAACACACCACATGAACTAGTGAATGGTATTCTGGCAAAGCTGGATGGGCATTGTTGCCCGTGCTTGAAGTACTGCTATGTGTGTATGTATGTATGGAAATATATGTATAACAAATAAACTCGAAGGGTCTCATAATTTAATGTCTATGGACTGTATAAACATGCTTGGAAGGAGCTAATAATAAGAATAAGCATTACAGCTTGTGGTCTCTCAAATAACTAAGCAACAGCCAAAAAAAAAAAAAAACACACACACACAATAGTTATGTAATGTATGATTTTAGTAAATCCAGACATAAAATATATAATCGTCATATAAGATGAAGCAGTCTGCTGAATTTAGATATTAAAGACAGGATTTAATAACATGGGCTTGTTTATAATAACACTAATGTCTTAACTTACACTACATTGAACATCAAGGGGATGCATGATGATTTTCTTATATAATTAAATATGCATAACAAGTCATGTAGTTGCTTTAACTTGCATTGTAGTTTTTGTAACCCATCTTGACCATATATAATACTTAAGCTGTTACCAAGGTAACTGATGTTTTATACATGACATCAAACTGACAAAGTTGTTCAAGAGAAACAATAGAAGCTTGAACTAGGAATGTCACAGAATGTAACAGTCATATTCTGAGCAAATAGTATTAAATTGACAATAATCACTCAGTTTAACCTTTGCTAATTATACAAAATAGAATGTTGCCATTTAAATCTAAAAACTTTCAGTATATGCCATAAAATGGCAATTTATGAATATGGAAAGGGAACTTCTAATTATTAATCACAATAAGTGAATTTGTTGTTTTTAACCTATAATTTCACTCATTTTATAATAAGAAATGACAGATATGAAAATCCTTATGTGTAGGAAATGGGGGGGGAAGAGGGATGCACTGATAATTAAAATGCACTAACTTTCATCAATGTTCACATAAAACAAACTTGATGCTTTAAGTAAGTTAGCAACAAAGTGATTACTTAAATGCTGGCAAACAATGAAATATAACTTCTGATATATCCAGTAAAACACACTGTATTATAAACATTAGGTATAAATATTATTTCCATCTATATTTATTAAGTAATACGTTTTGAAAGAATTCATCAATAAGGGTGAATATGTTAAATAACTGTGTGATGTAATCTTTTACTGAGGTTTTATATATGATACATCCTACTTTACTATGATTGAATTGCTTGTCATCTGTCATTCGTGTAAATATTAATTGCTTATACAATAAGTAGACATTTATATTGTATTAGAATTCTGTCTAATCTACAATAGTACTATATCTGTTTAAAATAATATAAATATTGTTTATTCCTATTACAAATATTATCTATATGATAATTCTATTTATGGAGCTCAGATGTTCTGGATTGTTAAAATATGAGTGATGATCTGATGGATTTATGTTTATCCATCAGATTAGGAATGATTTTCATTCCATGGCTAGTGCGGATCTTAGTTTTAACATTTATTAATTTAAATTTGTTATTTCTCAAAAAAAAGTTTTAGTATGCCTGACCAAAACATTACTTTACTGGTAAACACTCAAAGTATAAAACTGATAATTTCCTTTAAAAGCTCAAACATATACTTTATAGTTATCAGAGGAAAATGTTTAATAGTCACAATAAAACAAAAAAATACATAGTCTAAATAACCTAAGGTGGATTTAACTTTATTATCTTTAAATACCAATGGCTTAAACAATCCTAGCAAGAGATCAAATCTACTGAGATATTTAAAACCACAAAAATAGGTGTGGACCTCTTGGGTTTTCGATCCTGAGTGATGCCTGCCCGGAGGGAAGGAATAACCAATTTTACAATGCCTTTCACTCTTGATCCTAAATGGTGAACAGATTTCCATGTGTAGTTGGTGGTGGAGCTTGCTCTAAAAAGAGCTGCTTTGGCCCTGTGGGCAGCTGGAGCTCTATATAGAGCTGTTACAGATCTCTATGAGCTCTGAGAAGAGCTGTTTTGTGTTTTGAATGCCCTTTCGGGCAGATGCGGTAGTTCTAAAAAGAACTGTTTTGTATGGTTCACCGAAGCTGTGTCTGTGCCTCCGGCTGGTCTTACCGGAGCTGAAACAGATTTCTGTGAGCTCTGAGAAGGGCCGTTTTGAGTTTTGAATGCCTGCTCGGGTGTTGGTGGTAGCTCTAATAAGAACTTTTTTGTTTTATTCTTCAATGTGTCTCTGGTTGCTCTTACCAGAGCTTATACAGATCTCTGTGAGCTCTGAGAAGAGCTGTTTGGTGTAGTGTGAGCTCTGAGAAGAGCTGTTTGGTATAAGGTGCAGATCCACGTGAGCTCTAAGAAGAGCTGTTTTGTGTATCACAATGGGCTCTGGGAAGAGCTGCTGTTGTGTCCGTCGGTGTTCTGCGGTGGTGTCGATCTCCATTGTCCTTCTTCTTGAACAGATCTTTGGTTCTTTTGCTGTGTGTGAGTCCTAAAAAGGACTATTTGTGTGCTCCCCAAGCGCTGGTCAGAATAAACAAAGCACAAATTTTCTCCCTTCAAGAAACTCATTTCAAAGCAAATGGCATTTATAAATGGAATCCTGAGGAATATATGTTATTGGTGCAATCCAATTATAAGTATAGTCCAGTTTTCAGGTTAGTGCTGAATTCAGGGCTGTGTTACAAATCTCTGTGTTTGCCCATACCTTACTTGGATAGAAGGAAGTTTGTCTGTTCACCTGTGAGAGAGGGGAGCTTTGAGTAGCCTATCTGTCCCTGGAGGAGTGGTTTCAGCCCAGAAATTAGTCATTTATTGGCCATTGTGGGCTAATTTCTATCTCTTTCATTTCTCTTCTATAAATACTATATTTGTCCGGTTTTGCACGCCGGGCAGCACCGGTTAGCTAGGGTAAAACTATTCCCGACTCCACAAAGCCTCCTCTTCAATTTTTCCCTTGGAACTAGACAAACTTTCAACTTAAGCATTCAAGCCTTTCATTTCTCAGCCTGGCACTTACTCAAAACTTATAAACCCTAGCACTAGTCCCTCCTGTACTGTACAGAAGGACAAGGCTCTCTGTTCGACCTTACCAGCCATCCAGTAAAACAGTTCACTGTACCTATCCAGGCATGTCCAAAGGGCAGTTTCAGGTGTACTCTCCAGTCCAACTGGTAAATCTGGGCATTTTGAGGCAATGTTACAACTGCCTCATGTACACAGACAACCCCCTCCTCCTACCACCAAACACTAATACATGCGAGAGATGCAGTTATACAGCCAAACTAGAGGCTAAGCTCTCTCAATGCAAGACTGGATCAGACAGTCAGTAGGAGAAGGGAAATACTTGCATCACACCACCAGTCTCACATAGACCCATTAAACCAGCACCAGCAAAAAACACACATAAATACATGAACACATACTCGGAGGCTCTAAATAAAAATCTGTGAAACCAACAGAGACCTCCAAAGCAAACATCCAAGCAACCTCCACCCCCCCCAACACAAACCATGAAATACATACTTCACAAAACCAGTGTGCCATGCAATCACAGCCCTTAAGGCAAAATAACATACCCAATATACTAGTAATAGGTGACTCTATAGTCAGGCACACTGACGTCCCACTCACTAGGCTGAATAAGGAAAAGGTTACTGTTAGCTGCCTGTCGGGTGCCAGGATCCGCCACATAACACAACCACTCAGGTCACCCCAGAACAAGTACAAATATGACTTTGTCATTGTCCATGTTGGTGTGAATGACCTGAGCCGTACATCCCTGGACTACATGAAAAGAGACATGGAAGAGCTCCCTGATCATCTAGCCCAGGCTGGTATGACCCTGACCGTGAGCAACATCCTGCCCTCACCAAGAATGATACCACGGTATAAAGAAAAAATTCTCAATTTAACAATTGGCTAAGTTTCTGGTGTCATTCAATGGGGATACAGTGTCTGTCTACCTGTGATGACATGCTCAACAAGCCATGCTGCTTCACTAGAGATGGCTTGCACCTATCACCCTTAGGCTTTCAAATACTTGCCAAGGCTCTTGCCACCCCCATAGTGCCTTTTTTAGGTAAGGCTCAAAAGACAAACCCACTGCCATCAATAGCACAAGTAACAAAAAACTGAGGGTAATGCTACTCAATGCCAGAAGTCTAAACCTCAAAATGCATGCACTCGAGGCACTCCTCAGTATGGAGAAAATCGATATATGTGCAGTAACAGAAACTTGGTTTAAGGTTCCAGAGAGCACACCAGCACTACCAGGTTACAACTCATACCATACATTTTGGCCACAGAACCCAAACCGAAATACAAAAGGCGGGGGCGTATCCATATTCATCAAGGATACCCACACCTCCAGGTTAGTGGCACAGCACGATGCATCAGAGATCATCCACATGCAACTAACAATGGGCAAAACTGCAATTCAAATTGTAGCTTGCTATAGATCATCCACCATGTCCCAGGATCCCCATTCCACATTTCTGGAAACACTGGAAAACATAAAGGTCCTACCAAACACCTTAATATTGGGTGATTTCAATTACCCAAACATTAACTGGGAGAACTACTCAAGTACTAACTCCCTTGCCCAACATTTCCTAGAATTTATAAACTCAAACACCCTGGTTCAACTGGTCAACACTCCCACCAGAGGTGACAACATATTGGACCTGGTCATCACCAACATGGGCGACCTGTGTGCCACACCAGAGGTCAACCCCTCGCTGGTTAGATCTGACCATAAACAAATCACTTTGGATATCCATATTCCACCCCATCTCCTGGACAAGAAAGCCACCATGAAAAACTTTTCAAAAGCAAACTTCACGTTACTTAAGACTGAGGTGGAAGGTTTCAAAGCCCCCATGCTGAAGGATAACACTGTCCAAGCTGCAAAATCCTTTACTAATGCATTCTATGGGCAGCTACAAGAATGCATGGATTGTGCCATCCCAAGCAAAACCATGACTCACTCCTCCAAGAAAAGGAAACCAGTCTGGTGGACTCCTGCCATAAACAAGCTATACAATAGTAGGAGGAAACTAGTATAGAAAAGAGTAAAATCCCAAGAAGGGAAGACATCCCTGATAAGTATCAGCAAGAAACTACAATCCCTCATAAAATCATCTAAGGCGAGCTTTGAAAGAAAAATTGCCAAGGACTCCAAAGATAACCACAAGACATTCTTTAGCTATGTCAAGAGTCTAAGTGGCAATGCTCAGATCTGCTCAGAGTTAGTGCAGAATGACACAAAATACACTGAACCAACCGGTATCGCCAACATCCTGGTAGACAAGTTCAGCGCAAACCTCACCCCCATCTCAGTCCCAAAAGGACCCATAACCATACCAGAATAATGTAGATTCCCTGAAATCACAGACACTCAGGTTAAAACAGACCTCTCCAAAGCCAAAAACTCAGCATCAATGGGACCAGACAGTGTCCCAGGCTGTATCCTACATGAGCTCAAAGATGAACTAACCCCTCACTTAAACACACTGTTCAACCTCATCCTCTCCACAGGCTACATACCCATAGAGTGGCGCACAGCAATGATTATCCCACTCCACAAAGGTGGAGCCACAATAGACCCTGGGAACTATTGCGCTATAAGCCTGACTAGCTTGGCCTGCAAGGCTATGGAGCGCATCATCATGAAACTCATTAACAGAGACATTGGGAACCTCCAAACACTGGACCCTACCCAGTTTGGCTTTTTTAAGGGCAGATCATGCCTCCTAAACCTGGTGGAATTCTTTGAGACAGTTACCAAGGCTATAGACAAGGGAAAGGTGGTACACATAGCCTACCTAGACCTCGCTAAGGCCTTCGGCACCATTCCCCAGTCTGGTATTATAGAGAAGCTCACCAGCCTGAACATAAACCCCTATGTCACAAGATGGGTTGCCAACTGACTCACGGACAGAACCCACATGGGGACAGTTGTGGGAGCTAGGTCGGTCGCTAAACCAGTTACAAGTGGTGTTCCCCAGGGCTCGGTCCTGGGAGCCCTCCTGTTCGGCATATACTGCTCAGAGGTACAGGCAAGCACAGGAGGACTATGGCTGACCAAGTTTGCAGACGACTGTAAACTAGGGGCTATAATTGCCCCATCTGGGATGTACCTTACAAGACACCTGCAACAGCTGGAAAGACCAAAGCAGTACCTCAACAAGAGGATCAATTACCTCAAACAGATGCACTATGCAGCTCGACTGAAGAAACTCCAGTTGTACTCGGTTGCATACTGCCTACTCAGAGATGATCTCTAAATGACATACAAGGCCATGTCCAACCCAGAATTGATGGACATGCTCCACCTAAAGAAAACCTTATCCCCTCAAGCCACATGCTGTAAGGATCTAAACCTTACCACAACAATAAATAGGATGTGCTGGAGGGATAGATTCCTGTCCCAGAGACTTCCCATGCTTTGGAACAAGATCCCAATTTACATTAGGCAGAGCTCCTCGCTAACACTCTTCAAACGATACCTTGATGAGTGGATGGGAAACAGAAAGTTTATCTCAGGGATCACTTCAGTGGCTCTGCTGGACAGAGGCACAGGGAACTAATCTAAGGGGACGGCGAAAGCCA
Organism: Protopterus annectens; assembly: GCF_019279795.1. Taxonomy (NCBI): domain Eukaryota; kingdom Metazoa; phylum Chordata; order Ceratodontiformes; family Protopteridae; genus Protopterus; species Protopterus annectens. The sequence continues at coordinate 1,628,626,392 of NC_056728.1, read as the reverse complement.
ACACATTCTGGTTAGGTTTATAAATGCCTTCGGGCAGATAGCCTAGTACCGACCTATGAACCTATGAACCTATAAGACAAAGACAAAAGGGGTAACAATTTTATGGAAAACAAATGTGATTAACCCAGAAATCAGTTGTAAGCATGAAGATAAAGAAGGCCTTATGGCATTAGTAATAGTTAACTATAATAACAGAATATGGACCCTAGCTAATCTATACTGGTTCCCAGGCATTGGAACAGGAACTGTTAAAAAAATCTTGGATTTAATTTCCAATAATTATAAAGGCAACTTAATATTAGGAGGAGATTTTAACTTTATATTTGATATTTCTGAAACTACAAATAAAAGACCACTGCGTACATCTGCTGTATCAAAAGCTTTAAACAAGTGGGTAGAATCATTTCATCTTGTAGATACTTTCATATTTAAAGAAGGTAAATCTTTGTTGTTTTCCCATCAATATCACAGGTTTGGTACCCAAACTAGAATAGATAAAATATTTGCTGCCCATGACTTACACTCTAAAATCATTAATTTCTCAGTCACTCCCTGCCCCTTTTCAGACCACAATTCATTGAAACTAAAACTTCAAAATGGGTACAAACCATTATGCTTTAACTCCAGAATTCCAGCATATATCACTAAAATTAAAGAGCTTAAACCCTGGTTATTATCTGAATTACAATGGTAAAACCCTAACATGGTATAAAAAAAAATTCAGAGAATGGGATTCTGAATTATTAGATTCACAATCCAAACTTTTGTCAGTAAAAGCTGAAAAAAATCAAAATCATTTGGAGACGAAAAAGAAATTAGAAGTATTAAACAATAAATACAATAAAATTCTAACACATAAAACTAGTTTAGAAAAATTAAAAATTAATACCTTGGCCACTTCTCCCAAATATCTACATAATTTATCCACAAAAATCAAAATACAATCAAAACGTAATAACATTAAAAGTATCTTCCATGAAAAGAAAGGGTAAAATGTCTTGGATATAGGTAACATGCTTGATGCCTATAGAAATCACTATATGGAACATTTCCAAAAAGAAAATATACATATAGATCAATTAAATCTAGATGAAAACTTTTCTAATATAAAAAAAAAATAACAGAAAAATTAAAACTAGATCTGCAAGCACCCATATCCTACAAAGAAATTATAGATACAATAAAAGAATAATAAAGCTCCAGTTATAGATGGCATAATTATGGAAATATTTAAACATTTTCCTTCAAAGATACAATCCCTCTTCCATAAAACTCTATTAGAAATTCAGTCACAAGCTTTATTACCACCCTCTTGGAGATAATCCTTAATCAGACCAATCCTAAAGGAAAACTAATCCCCAAACCTCTGTACCTCATATAGACCTTTATCATTATTAAATATTGACTATAAGATATTTATGACAATATTAACTAACAGAATGAAAATACCACTATCCAAAACAATAAATAATGACCAAACTGGATTTATATATCATAGACACACACACACATGACAATATTAAAATAATAATTTCTTTTATAGATTATGTTAATAAAGAAAATAAAGAAACACTCATAATTGGCTTAGATATGGAGAAAGCTTTTAATTCCCTAAACTGGGACTATTTATTCAAAATCCTAATGCTATTTGAATTTCCTGCATGCTTTGTTCATCTCTTAAAGAATATATATACAAATGATTTAGCATATGTCAAGTTAGGTCCTTTTACCTCTGAATTTATACATATAAAAAAGGCACTAAACAAGGATGTCCCATGTCACCAATTCTATTTGCTGTGGCTATTGAAATATTGGCAGATTCAATTTATAACAATATAAAAATCAAAGGAATAGATGTTTATGAACAATACAATTCTAAAGCAATGCTATTTGCTGATGACATATTACTAACATTATCTAATACAAAAGAAACATTAGAAGAATTAGATATATTAATTGACAAATTTCACATAACTTCAGGACTCCATTTCAATAAATCAAAATCAAAATTTTATTTTTAAATAAAAAAAAGAACTGCAGACTAACAGGGATCACATCAAATGGGAAACAAGAATCTACCTTAAAATATATAGGAATTGAGTTATGTAAGGATAATAATGAATTAGTCTCAAAAACTACAATAATATCATCAATACAATTAAAATTTCTGTGGAAAAATGGAATAAAATAATATTAACATTTGAAGATAGACTACATTTAATAAAAATGGTTTTACTGCCCAAAATTCTATATATAGCCTTGACAAAACAACTGTTGCCAGAAAGGAATATACTTAAAGAAATAAATTCATGCTTAATAACATTTTTATGGTTTCCAAAAAGAAACAGAATAGCTTTAATACATCATATCAGACCATAGAAACAGGGAGGAATAACTTTCCTGATATAGAAACATATATAAAAGCATCAATATCTAAAACAATATCAGATTGGATAAATCCAAATTACTTTGCAAACTGGAAAGAATTACTAACTGTAATATCAATAAATGAATTTGATATACAAAAAAAGTTTCAAATAACAGATAAAAAAAATTTTGCCATGGCACATATTATGTATTAGTATGCAATATAACATAACTAAATCCACTAAAACTTGTATGATTAATTATTAGATTGACTCGTTAGGCATGGGTGTGTGCGTGTGTGCCTTCTGTGGAAGGTTGGGTGCTGGGCTGGCAACTCAACACCGTAAAACTCCACTGCCAATTATGAGCGGACAGGTGATCCGCTGTGGCAATCCCTAACCGGGAAAAGCTGAAAGAAGAAGAAGAAGATTAATGCAAATATAGATTTAAAAATCTGGTTTGATATTTAACACCATTTATGGCCAAAAAGAACTTTCATTATAAAATATATAGAGAAATTATTAATTCCTGGGAAGAGAAAGGATTTGTTTGTTGGCTCCAATGTATCAAAGAACTAAAAGTTTTAGATATGCAAGTGATAAAAACAACATACAAAATTTCACAACAGGACTGGCTAACTTTACAGAGTATTCTGTCATATTCACAAGATTTAAGTAGAATAATTAACAATTTTTAATTTAAAGAAATACCTAAATTTACTAAATACATATATGAAATCATATATAATGACTCTGACATGGGAAACGGTATTTCAAAATTTTACAAAATATTGATAAACTATAAAACAACACCCAAAACTTCATATTGGAAATATATAACAAAAGGACACTGAATACAGTTAACTGAAGATATTAAAACACATATCTTATTATCAATAAAATATATATCCTTTACACAATACTGGAAAGTTTTTAATTGGAAATGCTTGCACAGAGCATTCCTATCCCCAGATAGAATTGGTAAAATTAATTCTTCCATAAAAGGAATATGTTAGAGATGTGAGCAAGTACACAATGTAGATTGGAACCACATTTTTTTGATTGTGTTAACATTAAGCCATTTTGGAATGGCATTAATAACTTTCTACAAGCTTTATTTAATAAATCGTTTCATTTAACTAAAGCTCTTGTATTATTAAATGTGAACAAAGGTCCTCATTTGAATAGGTCAAACATGTATCTAGTCTGGACTATACTTGCAATTTCAAGGAAGTGTATAACAAGAAGATGGAATACAAACACAATGCCAATTTTGGAAGACTTCTACAGCTACTGAAGACCACAGCATTATTGGAAATTAAAATTAAAGAACTAAGAATTTATCCAAAGCCATTTATTAACAACCCTTGGGGAAAAGTCTTATTGTTGACTGGCATTATACAATAATTTATCAGACACTCTGATAATGGATTGGACATACTTATAAAGTAAATGTATATATTAAGATCTGTTATAGTGTCTGGCTAATGTAAATAGTGTACATAGAAGATGCTATCTATAAATACTATGGAATTCATTCAAATGCATTTGAAAAATAAAAACAATTTGAGAAAAAAAGAAAATGTGAATTAATATACATTTTCTAGTAAAGGAAGTCTATGACTCTAATAATTGTCATTATTTATTAAGTGCAATTCACCACCTTTTCTCAAAAAGTCACTAGTTTAGGAGGGATTAAGAGGGACAGGGCTAAACTTTGAGTGAAAACTTAAGAGGTATGATGGGGCAGTAGCACAGATGTAAATTTTTGAAGGTCACTAATGATAACATCAAGGCTACCATTACAGTGTCTTATTAGACACACACACACACACACACACACACACACACACACACACACACACACACACACACACACACACACACACACACACACACACACACACACACACACACACTATTATCACTATTATTATTATTGAAATGGAAGGATTATATTAGCTGTTATTTGGGATTTTAACCCAAGAACTACAGCATACCATGATGGAATCACTGCTACTAGACAAACAAGAATCTCTGAACAGACAGGTGTTGAGTCTTTCCTTAAGAGCTTTATCCTTTCAGGTAGGATATTTCCAGCATGGTCATTAAGGTCAAATTATAAACACACACACACACACACACACACACACACACACACACACACACACACACACACACACACACACACACACACACACACACACATATATACAGAGAAAGCCTGCTGCTCAGGCACTGTTGGAATCACAGAAGTAGAAGGATATTTGGGACTCAAACCCAAGATCTTTAGCATATACATTAATGTCCCCTGTGATCTGATGTGAGATGAAGTAGCTTAATTTTATTGTTTGTCATTTGAATTATGTTAATTTTGTAGGAAGAGTTAAGAGCAACCCCAGGAAAGGTGTACTGCAGTTTAACATTAGGAGATTAATGTTCAGGGCTTTCCTGACATCATAGATTAAGAAGTTAGAAATCTTATAACCCACCTCAAGCAGTTCAAGTACCTTCTCTGTACTCTACTCAGTTTGTTATCTAAAGGAGAGAGCTGCATCCAGCTATACACCAGTGCATGTCTGTTGCTGTTCCTGAAAAAACAGCAGTGCTTCATGGGTCAATGATAACAATAGGTGCAGCATCTTTATCCCTATGAGACATTACAAATGCTATAAAATGGAGCATTTCTCCAAGGACCTCCACTGAAAATGGTCTCTTAATGGCCCAGTGGACTATCCCAGTAAACAAATGCCAATAAATAAATATAACTGCACATTTCTTGAAGCTGGTTAATCAGTTTTCTTGACAGCATGACAACAGTCAATTTCAGAGATAATTGAAATTCTTTCACAAATTATTTTAGATTGTTTTGGGGGAAGTTGATCAATTTCAGAATACGACAATCATTTGAGCTCATTACTGTGAAGGTTTGGGAGGTTAAGGTATAAATCCCTATGTCACAAGATGGGTTGCCAACTGGCTGACTGACAGAACCCACACTGTAAAAGTTGTAGACTCCAAATCTGACCTCAAAGCAGTGACAAGTGGAGTACCACAGGGATACATCCTGGAACCTCTCCTGTTTGGTATCTACTTCTCTGAAGTATAGGCTAACACATAAGGCCTCTGGATAACGAAGTTCGCAGATGACTGCAAACTAGGAGCCATAGTCAAGTCCCCAAATGATGTGGACATCCTACAGAAGGGCCTTGCTGAGACAGATGCCTGGTGTCAGAGCCATGGTCTCAAGCTCAATGCCAAAAAGTGCAGTGTCATCCCCTTTGGTAAAAACTCTGTACCCATGAACTACCACATAGGCAGCAATCTACTTAACACTGAATGCGTGATAAGAGACCTTGGGACCCAGGTGGACAGTAGTCTCTCCTTTGATAGTCACATTACCACAGTAGTCAGGAAGTGTTTCTATGTGGCACACCTCATCATAAAAGGGTTCTCATCCAGGAAAAAAGAGGTCATTGTTTCCCTCTACTCGACACTCATTAGACCCATTATAGAGTACAATGCCCCATTTGGAATGTACCTCACAAGACAGCTGCAGCAGCTGGAAAAGCCACAGAAGTACCTCACAAAGAGGATTACTGGCCTCAAACAAATGCCCTTCACTGACGTCTCAAAAAACTCCAACTTTACTCCATAGCATATCGCCTACTCCGAGGTGATCTCTGCCTAACATATAAAGCTATGTCAAACCCAGAGCTGTTGGACATGCTACACCTAAAGAAATACCAATCCCTCCGAGCTACACACTCTGGGGACCTAAATCTTGTCACCACAATAAGCAGGACATGCTGGAGGGATAGATTCCTTTCCCAGACACTTCCCATACTCTGGAACAGGCTACCCATCTATGTCAAGCAAAGTTCTTCATTAACACTCTTGAAGAAAAATCTTGATGAGTGGATGGGAAATAGGAAATACACCCCAGGGATCACTTCTGTGTCTCTGCTCGACAGTGGCACAGGAAAATTACTTTCTTGGATGGCGTAAGCCAGGCAACCTTGCTGGCTAGGCTTACGTAGGCCCTTGGGCCGATAGCCTAGTACCTACCTATGAACCTAAGATTGAAACTGTTGATGAATAAGGAACACACCCTAAAACAGAGCTTTGAGGGACACCTGTTTTGAAGCAGCCTAAGTGTAAATACATAGAGCAGATATTACATGAAAAGTGTGTGTTCTGAGAGACCTTTGACCATTTGGTAGCACCTTCTAAATACCTGCATCCTTCAGTTCATTCTGGAGTGATAGATCATCTAGTGATTGAAAAATCATTTCCATATCAATGAAAATAGTGCCAATCAGTAAGCATTTTTATATGCTGGAAAATATAGTATCTATGACTGAAAACAGGGTTGTTAAGGTGTTAAAGCATTTTTGAAAGCCCTGCTGGCCATGCAGCAAAAGGTCATTATTATCAGAAGACTGGAAGATCTGACTGATCTTATTATAGAGGAATTTTTCCAAAGAGTTTCCTTATGGACAGAGACTGGATATGAGGCAGTAATATTGGCCTGAGGATGTGGAGGCAACTTTGGACAGTAGAAGAATGAAGGCGTGCTTGAAGTCTGATAGGGCAGGGTGAAGGGGGGTAGCTGTCCCAGGCACAGGCTGTCAGGGGGAGGGAGGGAGAAATTGCATGACCGTGAATGCCAAAATGGAGAACTAACATTTCAATCAGTTCCACATTTCTACACTGATGCAATGCTGGTATTCATTTGTTTAAGTTGTTTAAAGACTTATGCAGCTGTGCTTGTATTTGTATGGTTTGAATGAGGGCATATCTAATCTCTTCAGATTTAATATGACAGGCTGTCAGTTTATAGATTGTACAGGTGTGCCAATTAACCTAGCTACTGCTGTGGGGGTTAGATATCAAAATCAAGTTCAATTTCACATTTACTTTAGTCTGTACAGTTATACACTTCACAATACTGATACAATAAAATATAAATCAAACAAATCAAAGTAGTATATTTTAATTGCATTTCAATACTGGACATACAGTTAAAAAATGAGAACATATCCAAGTTACAAGTTCACTGTGAATCATATATCAAAAATGAGCTAAAAAGTGTGCTTTAAGAAACTTATTAAAATAGATTAGTGTCAGCGATGCCTTCAGCCTCCTTAACAATATATACCAAACATGCATTCCCTTTTAGGCAGTCAGACAATTGCTGGGGGGACCCCAAAAGTACCCTTGGAACCACTGTCAGTCCCATGGGGACAGGCTGTATGAGAGGATGAATACCACGCTAGTAGTGCATAGATATAGATGGACTCAACACATACTGGGACAAGTAAACTATGACCAGAATATCATAGTGGTTGAACACTACAGCCAATGAATACTATGGATATAATCGCATGATACTGGGAAATAATTACAAGTAACTAGGCTCAGAGGTCTGCAGCAGCTGCGGCTGATTGTGTTGTGAGGCTGGTAGCTTGAAGTACAGGGAATTACAGTAGTTCAAACAGGCAGAAAGCAAGGCACATGCAATAAATGCAAGATCCCCATGTGGAATAAGATGCTTTCTAGTGGCAATGCCCCTAAGATCCTAAGATAGAAAGAAGAATATTTGACAACTGACACATTGTCTTTGATCGTCATCCTGTCATTATCAATAACTCCTGAATTATATACCATTGACGCAAATTCCAGTCTGCCACAGCTGTAGATAAAAATGAAGTGCAAGATGGAAGATATGAATCCCAAAGAGTGACATGAATAGCCATGACAACCATTTTGGAAGAACCAAGCTTTTATCAACTACAAATCATACAGTTGTCAATGCATTTCATATCATCCACAAGGTAATTCATAGGTTCATAGCTTGGTACTAGGCTATCGGCCCTAGGGCCTTAACAAGCCTAGCCATAACAATTCCCTGGCTATTTCTTCCCACAGTATTTACTTCCCTGGACCCCTGTCTAGCAGGGCAACTGACATGTTCCCTGGGGTGAATTTCCTATCTCCCATCCAATCATCAAGGTTCCTTTTGAAGAAGGCCAAAGAGGTGCTCTGCTTGACATGTATCGGCAATCTATTCCAGAGTCTGGTGAGTCTCTGGGTCAGGAACCTATCCCTCCAGCATGTTTTGTTCATTGTGATGACAAGGTTTAGATCCCTGGAGCATGTGTCTTTGAGGGATTGGGATTTCTTTAAGTGTAGCATGTCTAGCAGCTCTGGGTTTGACATGGCCTTGTATGTTAAGTAGAGATCGCCTCTGAGTAGACTATATGCGACAGAGTATAGGTGGAGTTTTTTTAGACAGTCAGCATAGGGAATCTGCTTTAGGCCTGTGATTCTTTTAGTGAGGTATTTCTGCAGCCTTTCCAGTTGTTGCAGATGTCTTGCGAGGTACATACCAAATAGGGTGTTGTATTCTATAATGTGTCTAATGAGGGATGAGTACAGTGGGACAATGACCTCCTTTTTTCTGGATGAAAAGCCCTTAGTGATGATGTGTGCCACATAGAAGGATTTCCTGACTGTTGTGGCGATGTGGTTATTGAAGGTGAGACCACTGTCCACCTGAGTACCTAAGTCTCTTATCACACTTTCGGTGTTTAGTGTACTGCCACCTATGTGGTAATTCTCGGGTACATGTTTTTTCCCAAAGGGGATAACTGTACATTTCTTGGCCTTGAGATTGAGCCCATGGCTCTTGCACCAAGCATCTGTTTCTGTAAGGCCCTTTTGTAGAATATCCACATAATTTGGGGATTCAATAATGGCTCCCAGTTTGCAGTCATCTGTGAACTTTGTTAGACAGAGCCCCTTAGTGTTGGCCTGTACTTCAGAGAAGTAGATGCCAAACAAGAGCGGTCCCAGGACTGAACCCTGAGGTACTTCACTTGTCACTTGTCTGGAGATGGATTTGGAGTTGGCTACTTTTACAGTGTGGGTTCTGTCAGTAAGCCAGTTGGCAACCCATTGAGTGACATAGGGATTAATGCCCAGCTTAGTAAGTTTATCTATGATTCCAGAGTGGGGGATGGTGTCAAAGGCCTTGGTGATGTCCAGATAGGCTGTGTGGACCACCTTACCATTGTCCACCTGGAGACTGATTCAAAGAAGTCAGTCAGGTTCAGGAGACAAGACTGGCCCTTCACGAACCCAAACTGCATGGGGTCCAGTGTTTGAAGGTTGCCAATGTCTTTGTTTATAAGTTCCATGATAATATGTTCCATTGCCTTGCAGATCAGGCTTGTCATACTGATGGGGCAGTAGTTCCCAGGATCCAAGGTGGATTCTCCCTTGTGGAATGGGATAACTGTAGCTGTGCACCACTCAGTGTGCACGAAGCCTGAAGGGAGTCTATGATTAAACATGACACTTAGGTGAGGTGCCAGTTCATTTAGTAGTTCATGTAGTACACAGCCTGGGATGTGTCCTGGTCCCATGGATGTTGTATTCTTAGCTTTGGCGAGTGTGTTTTTTACCTGTGTGGCCGTTATTACCAGAATTTGGCAATCTTTCAATATTGAGATGGGCCCTTTAGGGGGTGAGAGGGGGGTGAAGTTTGCACTGAATCGATCTGCCAGGATATTGGCAATATCCTTGGGATCAGTATATTTAACGCCATTCTGTTGTAGCTCAGAGCAGATCTGAGCATTGCCATTTAGATACTTGACATAGCTACAGAATGCCTTGTGGTTGTCTTGGGAATCTTTGGCAATTTTATTTTAGTACATTTTGACATGTTTTTTTGTCAGTGGAAATAGGACTATATGTCATTTCCACAGCAAGGGTAAAGCAAACTGTCCACTGAAACATGATTTCCACAGACAAGCATGTACATAAAGAGCAACAATTGCCCTCAGACAAACTCCTGCAGAACATATGTGTGAGGGTACAAAAGAAATGTTGACAGCTGAGATTATCATCTGTGATTGTCTAGAAACGTAGAAGGTAAACCATTCTAGAACTGCCACTTATTATCCAAGAGACAATTCTGTAAGATTCTGTTCATGGTATATTTGATAAATCTTGTCAAATGCTGATACGATATTGTACAAGACCAAAACTGAGTAACAACATTTATATATAGCCACTAGAGGATCTTTAGACCTTTGTTGGTGCTATGTGTTTCATACATAGGAGGATGTTTCAGATAGTTTTAACTGATTCTTTACTGAGACAATTCAAGCTCTAGCAAGCCAACTACCTCCTAGCTCCCCTGGTCCTGAAAGTACCACCCCTAGAAACCTACCTTCATTCAGCTTCCAACCAGTGGCCATGTCACTTATCCGTACCTTGATTAAAAAAATTAAAACCCACCACACTATCTGCTAATCAACTCCCCGCCGAGTACCTTCAAAAATCAGCTGAGGCTATTGCTACCCAATATCAATACTAATTAATCGAACCATAACAGAAGCTAGAATTCCCAGCATCTGGAAAATATCCTATGTAATCCCACTTCATAAAGGAGGCAGCTCTGCTGAATCTCCAGTTATAGACCAATAGCCATACTCTCTCCACTTGCAAAGATTATAGAAAAATGTATTCATAGACAAGTCATGCACCACCTAATCCAGAATCACCTCATGGCAGATACCCAACACGGCTTCCATCCACACCACAGCACTACTTCAGCCCTACTAGCTTTTACCAACACCATAAACCGTATTTGCAACAACAACAATCACATATCCTCCACCCTCTTCTTGGATCTTTGCAAGGCATTCGACATGGTTGACCACCAACTTCTAATACACACCCTGCAAACATTCTGTCTAGATACTAAGTCCCTTCAGTGGTTTACATCCTACCTGAATGGGAGACAGTAGGCTGTTCTTTGGCAGAACAAACTCTCTAACCTACTACCCAACACCCTTGGAGTACCACAAGGCTCTATACTAGGGCCCCTGCTGTTTTCAATCTTCATTAATGACCTGTATACTGGCATCCCAAAAGTCAGTTGTATCCAATACGCTGATGACTCCACCCTGATCTGCTCCGCCACATCTCCAACAGACTTATGGTCTGCTACCCAGTCCACCTTTAACACTATAGAAAACTGGCTTTCTGAACGTTGTTTGATACTAAATCCCCAAAAAACTAAAATGCTGTTATTCTCACCAACACAAAGGTCTCCTGCTTCCACCTTTACCATAAATACAAATGATGGCACATTAATCTCCCATGACTAGGTGTCATTATAGATAACAATCTAAAATTTGACCTACATGTAAACCAATCGATCAAAATCATCAATAAAAAACTATGCTCACTTTACAGAATAAAAGCATTCATAACCCTTCCAGCTAAAATTGCCATAGCTCACTCTTACCTTCTCTCAACATGTCTGTCTGCATCCCCTATACTCTCTAATATAAACAAGACTGTACTTAAACTCTCAACCTGCTACAACCACATTGTCAGGTTTGTCACTGGGCTGCCTTTTAGGACACATCATTGCATCAATCTTAACCAGCTTGGGTGGCTTGAACTACTCAGTCTAATTCAGTAAAACTAACTGATCACGGCTTATAAAATCCTTTATAATCCAAATAATACTCTTGCACTTAAAAATCTTATCACCCCCTATCACAATCCATGACTGCTTAGATCCTCTAACAGACTACTAATTCAGACAAGCAAAATTAACAATGCAGTTGGTGACTCTCTCTTTGCAAACTCTGTAGGCAGATTCTGGAACTCATTTCCAGCTGACATTACTTTACTCTCCTCCCTAGGTCAATTTAAAATTAGACTCAAACAATAACTGGCACTAAACTGGCTATGTCATTGTATCAAGCCTGGCTAACTCTCTTCTAGATTATGTAAAATCTGTTAATCAGCTGCTGTTTGATTTATCCCTGGCTTTCACCAGGGTTTAACTCGAACCTGTGGAACATGTTTATTATTGTTTGCTTATATACTCTTTGTCAATATTATAATTGTAACATGTTTTAAATGCTTCTGTTTACCTGGAGCTTTTCTCCCCGGGCCTCCGCTAAAAATGGACATGCATCCAGTTGGACTATCCCAGTCAACAAATGTAAAATAAATAAATAAAATAAAATAAATGTGTGCTAACCCAGAACCACAATGGAAATGGACCTTAGATACTATTTTTTAAAGATATTTAGCAGAAGGCTCCATTTTTACATATACAACATTCTCAAGAACCTTACTAATAAATAAAAGGTTTGAGATTTTGCATTCGATTCCAGATGGTCTGGCTTTACTTCCCACTTTTTTTTTTTAATCTGGGCTAAACAAAGCTTCCTTTAGTACCACTAGGAGAAAAAAAAAGATAGAATAGAGGGTGAGGCAGTCTTGTACAGGACTGGATTTAATACATCTAGGCAGCAAATTATTGGTTTGCTTGGGAAAGGTTCAAGTCAAATACAAAAATACACAAAAGTTAGAACAAGAGGGTAAATTATGTGCCAAGTGTTAAAACAAGTAACATACAAGATCGACATCACTGGCTCAAAGAAAACCACAGTAATTTATTCAAAAAAGTTTCTCACACAAGCATTCATGCTTGTTGTGCATTATCAAGTACAGCCTTGAGAAAACACTGCAAGACTGCTTGTTTAAGAACATTTTTTTAAATAAATTACTATGGTTTTCTTTGATACAGTGACTTTGACTATGAATGGTTCAAGTCCACAGATTGTTTGTCACATGCTAGAAAGCACAGAAACAAAATCATTGTAATCATTGATAAGGAACTTGTTCCATTTCCATGATGGCAGAAACTCCCAATGAACACCTGTAATCTCTGTGATTGCAGCATATGAAATACCCAATCTTATCAAAGCAGGGCTGGCATTAAAAATACCAAGTGGCCACTTCTTGATCTTCAGGAGAAAAAAAAAACACTTCTTGTTATTGAGTCAGGTGAGGCTGACAGCTTTCTCTGAGGTGCAGTAAAAGTGATATTTTTAAGATGCAGCCTTGTCTGTCCATGTTTTGACTTATAGGTTACAATATGCCTCCATCTTGGCCCCATTGCTTTGCATGCCGTGCAGGGTATACTTGCTTGCTATGCTTAGGTAAAATTGTGTGAAGGAGTTTTGAGGATTTTTAGACATTGTGGTCTGTATTGTTTTTTTACTATTAAACGTACATATGATACACATATAGGAGCCACATCTCAGACTTCTCTTCCTTTTATAGTCTGTAAACGTCCTATGCATTATGTGGCATTTCAGATATTACTTTGTATGTTGATAATGTTTCTTAATACTCAAAGGCAGTTTAATCTATTTTCATCATGGGATGAATTATGATGCATTGTCTTATCTGTAACTCAAAAATCAAACAATTATGTCCTCTTTCATCAACTATCAAAATGCAGCTGACCTGTACTGCTCTTGGTAGTGATCTTATTATGTGTGCCATAACATCTAAATACATCATTACTACATAAGAACACCTGCCGACCTATGTTGCTCATTCTGATTCAGCTATTCCCGCTACCTCCTGCAAACTGGATGTTTTAGCCAGCTTAGGTTAAGAACAACCCCTGTGCAATTCAGGAAAGTTTATGACATTACTTGCACTAATAGTGAAATACACATTCTAAGTAGTGTGTATCTTGTTTCAAATGCTGAACCTCTAGCAGGCTGTGGTTTGAAATCAATCAGTGGGTCACTGATAAAGCAAACAAATTCAATAAATAAGGAAGTTAAAATAATGAGATGGTGGTGCACATTTGAACTTTAGTCAGCTCTAATGTCTCAAAGAGCTTTGTAGTCCAGTTCAATTTATGGCTTAAATGCCTTCTGTGTAGAGTCTGCATGTTCTCTCTTTTTTCCCAAACACCTTTATTGAATTATCACTTGTGAAATAGGCAAATTTACATTCATATAAAAGTAATCACACTAAAATTAACATAGGTTCATAGGTTCATAGGTTCATACTAGGCTATCTGCCCTGGGGCAATTATAAGCCTAGCCCGATAATGTATGGCTTACGCCACCCCTTGATTTGAGTATACTGTGCCCTTTTTAAGGTTTAGTTTACTGTGCCTCTGTCTAATAGTGACACAGGAGTAATCCCTGGGACAAACCTACAATCCCCCATCCACTTATCGAGATTCTTCTTGAAGAGATTCAGTGAGGTGCTCTGCCTCACATGAACTGGAATTCTATTCCAGAGCGAAGGGAGCCTCTGGGTTATGAACCTGTCCCTCCAGCAAGTTCTATTTATTTCTGTGCTGAGGTTCAAGTCCCTCGAGTGTGTGGCTCTAAGGGGTTTAGATTTACTGAGGTGGAGCATGTCCATTAATTCTGGATTTGACATAGCTTTGTATGTCAGGCATAGATCGCCTCGAAGTAGGCGGTATGCAACTGAGTAGAGCTGGAGTTTTTTTAACCGAGCAGTATATGGCATCTGTTTGAGATCCTTGATCCTCTTGGTGAGATACTTTTGGGGTCTTTCTAATTGCTGCAGGTGTCGGGTAAGGTACATCCCAAAAGGGGCATTGTATTCTATGATGGGCCTGATAAGGGATGAATAAAGGGGCACGATTACCTCTCTTGATCTAGATGTGAAACCCTTCGTGATGAGGTGGGCTATGTAGAAGGTCTTTCTAAACACTTTGGCAATGTGGTTTTCAAAGGAGAGATTACTATCAACTTGGGTCCCCAGGTCCCTAATAACTTTCTTTGTACTTAATGGGTTTCCGTCTATGTGGTAATTTGTGGGCACATTGTTTTTGCCAAAGGGTATGACTATACATTTTTGGCATTTAGCTTTAAACCATGGTGCTGGCACCAGTTATCTGTCTCTGTGAGACCTTTTTGAAGGATGTTTGTGTCAGCTGGAGAGTTGATTATGGCGCCCAGTTTGCAGTCGTCTGCGAACTTGGTGAGCCATAGTCCTCCCATGTTTGCCTGTACCTTGGAAAAGTATATACCGAACAAGAGTGGTCCCAGGACAGAACCCTGTGGGACGCCACTTGTGACCGGTTTCGAGTCTGACATGGCTCCAGCAACTCTTACTCTGTGGGTTCTGTCTTTGAGCCAGTTTGCGACCCATCTTGTGACATAGGGGTGTATATTTAAGCTGGATAGCTTATCTATGATGCCAGAGTGGGGTATTGTGTCAAATGCCTTTGCTAGGTCCAGATAGGCTGTGTGGACTACCTTCCCTTCATCTATGGCTTTGGTGACTGTTTCAAAGAAGTCAACCAGGTTCAAAAGGCAGGATCTGCCCTTGACAAAGCCGAAATGGGTAGGATCTAGTGTCTGTAGGTCCCCAATGTCTTTGTTTATGAGCTCCATGATGATCCTCTCCATAGCCTTGCAGACTAAGCTAGTCAGGCTTATTTTTTTTATAGTTTCCAGGGTCCGTAGAGGCTCCACCTTTGTGGAGTGGGACCACTGTTGCTGTAATCCATTCTGTGGGCACATATCCTGTAGTGAGACTGAGATTGTATAGCTGTTTTATTTGAGGGATTAGTTCCTCTTGTAGTTCATGTAGGATGCAACCTGGGACGCCATCTGGTCCCATGGAAGCAGTGTTTTTTGCTTTGGAGAGGGCAGCCTTCACCTGAGCATCTGAGATGTTTGGGAGGCAGCCCTCTGCCGGGATAGATACTTGCTCTTTTGGGGGTGGGGGTGGAGAAGTTTGCACTGAACCTGTCTGCCAGGATATTGGCGATGTCTGTGGGTTCAGTGTATTTTTTGTCGTTTAGAATCAACTCAGAACAAGTCTGGGAGTTGCATCCCAGGTTTCTAACATAACTGAAAAAGCCTTATGATTGTCTTTGGTGTCCTGTGCAATTTTTCTCTCGAAGCTGGCCTTGGAGGATTTTATGAGGGATCGTAATTTTTTGCTAGTACTGATCAGAGATGCCTTCCCTATTAGGGATTTTGCTCTATCATGTAGTAGCTTCCTCCTTCTGTTGTACAGTTTATTTATGGCAGGGGTCCACCAGACTGGACGCCTGCCTTTGGATGATTGGGTCTTGGTTTTGTTTGGGATAGCATGATCCATGCATTCCTGGAGATGTCCGTAGAATGCATTTATATAGGATTCTGCAGTTTGGGCTGTAGTTTCCACTGGTCCTGGGGCCTTGAAGGATTCCACTTCGGTTTTGAGAAGTGAGAAGTTCGCTTTTGAGAAGTTTTTCACCATGGTTTTCTGGGCTGGGGGTGGGGTCGGGATGTGGACAGCCAGTGAAATTAATTTATGGTCTGATCTTACCAATGAGGGATATACTTCTGGTGTGGAGCATAGAGTCCCCATGTTGGTAATGATCAGGTCTAGTATGTTGTCCCTTCTTGTGGGAGTGGTGACTAGTTGTTCCATAGCATTTGAGTTTATAATTTCCAGGAATCTTTGGGCTAAGGTGCTGGGGCTTGAGTAGTGCTTTCAGTCAATGTTTGGGTAGTTGAAGTCGCCCAATATAATGGTGTTCGGAGAGATCTTCATGTTCTCCAATGTTTTCAGGAAAGCCGAATGGGATTCCTGACTTTGAGAGGGTGGTCTGTAGGATGCTATAAACTGAAAAGCAGTCTTGCCCACTGTTAGTTGCACATGGATGGTCTCCGATACTTCGTGCAATGCCACTAACCTGGAGGTGTGGATATCCTTGATAAATATGGAAACTCCCCCTCCTTTTGTGGTTCGGTCCGGGTTTTGGGGCCGAAAAGCATGATATGAGGTATAGCCTGGTATTGCTGGGGTGCTCTTTGAAGCCTTGAACCAGGTTTCTGTCACTGCACCGATATCGATGTTCTCCATACTGAGGAGAGCTTCGAGTGTGTGCATCTTGAGGTTAAGACTTCTGGCGTTTAGCAGCATTACCCTTAGTTTCTTGTTCCTTGTGCTGTCTATGGGGGTGGGTTTGACTTTTAAGCCTTGCCTAAAAAAGGCACTATGGGGGTGGCAAGAGCCTTTGCCAATATCCAAAAGCCCAATGGTCACAGGTGCAAGCCGTCCCTAGCGAAGCAACGTGGCTTGTCGAGCATGTCGTCCCAGGCTGACAGACACTGGATCCCCTTTGAATGACACCAAAATTTTAGCCAGTTGTTAAAATCGATCATTTTGTCTTTGTACTGTGGCATCATTCTAGGTGAGGGTAAGATGCTGCTCAAGGTCAGGGTCATACCAGCCTGGGCTACATGATCAGAGAACTCCTCTATGTCTCTTTTCATGTAGTCCAGGGAGGTACATCTCAGGTCATTCACACCAGCATGTACAATGACTGAGTCATATTTGTATTTGCTTTGGAGTGACTTGAGTGCTTGCGTTATGTGTCGGATCCTAGCACCCGACAGGCAGCTCACTGTGACCTTCTCTTTATTCAGCCTGGTGAGCGGGACGTCAGTGTGTCTGACAATAGAGTCACCTATAACAAGAGTATCAGGTGTGTTATTCAGCCTTAAGGGCTGTGGCTGCTTGGCACACTGACTTTGTGGGTTATGTGTTGTGTGTGTTTTGTTTTGAGGTAGCGTTTGCTTGGATGTCTGCTTTGGAGGTCTCTGTTGCTTAGGTAGATTTTTATTTAGAGCCTCCGAGTATGTTTTTGTGTATTTATGTGCTTGGTTCGCTGATGTGGTGGGACTATGTGATACTGGAATTGTGTTGTGTGAGGTTACCTTCTCCTCCTGACTGGTTACACCAGTTTTGAGATGAGAGAGCTCAGCCTCCAGTTTGGCTAAATAGTTTGCATCTCCCACATATATTTGAACCTGTTTGGAGGAGGAGAGGGTTGTCCGTGTACATGAGACAGTTGTAACATTGCCTCAAAATTCCCAGATTCACCAGCTGGACTGGAGAGGAAACCATTGACTAACCTTTGGACATGCTAGAGTAATAGGGAAACTGAATTTAAGATGGACCAATAGAGGACAGGGTAATCGTAGAGAGTATAAGAGTAAGTAGTGCTTATGGTTTAATAGTGCTAACTTGTAGGATTACTTAATTGGACCAGTGAAGGGCCTTAGAATGAGAATATGATGTTTAAATTGAGAGATAGAGCAGATCTAAGGGAAAAAGTGAAGAGCAGACTTTGTGGAGCCAGGAATAGTTTAAACCCAATTATCCGGCGCTGCCCGTTGTTGCGCTATGCTCAAAAACGCGCAAAACCGCGCAAATAATGCATACACATAAAAAATAAACATTTTACTTCACATATATTGCTATGTCATATAACCTAAGCAACATTACATACATTATTCAGTTCCTCCTTTTTTTCTAAACAAGAAACATCTTTATTAAACCATACATAAAACATAAACATTTTACTTCACATATATTGCTATGTCATATAACCTAAGCAACATTACATACATTATTCAGTTCCTCCTTTTTTTCTAAACAAGAAACATCTTTATTAAACCATCACTTACTATACAGGCAGCCATACATTTATACAAATGAAAAACGAACACACCACCAAAATCCTAGTTGCAAGCATTTTACATCAGAAATCATACTGACACACTCCCAGTTGCAAACATTATATATCTGTTATAATCTACTCAATTTTTTTCAGTCAAACATTACACAGCTCATTTAAGTCCCGCTTCTTTTTAAACCTCATTCCTCCTTTGTATGTATTGTTGCCACAATTCCCATTTTTCCTATGTGGTTTGCTCCTACCCTTTTATAAAGATCTCAGTTCCAGTTCTTTTATCTCTATTACTATAGGTTCATTGGTTCATAGGTAGGTACTAGGCTATTGGCCCTAGGGCCTATATAAGCCTAGACAAAAAGGTACCCTGGCTTTCGCCACCCAAGAAAATAATTTTCCTGTACCCCTGTCGAGCAGAGCCCCAGAGGGGATTCCTGGGGTGAATTCCCTATTTCCCATCCAGTCATCAAGATTTTTCTTGAAGAGTGCTAATGAGGAGCTTTGTTTGATATAGATAGGAAGTTTGTTCCAAAGTATGGGAAGTCTCTGGGACAGGAATCTGTCCCTCCAGCATGTTCTGTTTATTGTGGTGACAAGGTTTAGGTCCCTAAAGCGTGTAGCTCAGAGGGACTGGGATTTCTTTAAGTGGAGCATGTCCAACAGCTCTGGGTTTGATATAGCTTTGTATGTTAGGCAGAGATTGCCTCTGAGTAGGTGATATGCGATGGAGTAAAGCTGGAGTTTTTTGAGACGGTCTGTGTAGGGCATCTGTTTGAGGCCGGTAATCCTCTTTGTGAGGTATTTCTGTGGCCTTTTCAGTTGTTGTAAATGTCTTGTGAGGTGCATACCAAAAGGGGCATTGTACTCTATAATGGGTCTAATGAGTGACGAGTAGAGGGGAACAATGATCTCTTTTTTCCTGGATGAGAAACCTTTTGTGATGTGGTGTGCCACGTAGAAGGATTTCCTGACTACTGTGGCGAAGTGATTATCAAAGGAGAGACTACTGTCCACCTGTGTCCCAAGGTCTCTTATCACACTTTCGGTGTTATGTAGACTACCACCTATGTGGTAGTTCATGGGTACAGAGATTTTACCAAAGGGGATGACAATGCACTTTTTGGCATTGAGCTTGAGGCCATGGCTTTGACACCAGGCATCTGTCTCAGTGAGGTCCTTTTGTAGGATGTCCACATCATTAGGAATTTTGATTATGGCTTCTAGTTTGCAGCCATCTGCGAACTTTGTTAGCCAAAGACCTTCTGTGTTAGTCTGTACTTCAGAAAAGTAGATATCAAACAGGAGAGGACCCAGGACTGAACCCTGTTGAACTCCACTCATCACTGGTCTGAAGTCGGATTTGGAGTTGGCAACCCATCTTGTGACATAGGGATTTATACCAAGTTTAGTGAGTTTATCTATAATTCCAGAGTGGGTGATGGTATCTAAAGCCTTGGCGAGATCTAGATAGGCTGTGTGAACCAGCTTACCCTCGTCTACGGCTTTATTGACTGCTTCAAAGAAGTCTATCAGGTTTAGGAGACATGATCTGCCTTTTACAAACCCAAACTGGGCGAGGTCCACAGTTTGGAGATTACCAATGTCTTTGTTTATAAGTTACGTGATGATACGTTCCATGGCCTTGCAGACCAGGCTCATTAGGCTAATGGGGTGGTAGTTCCTGGAGTCCATGGTGGCTCCCTCTTTGTGGAGAGGGATAACAGTCACTGTGCGCCATTCAGTGGGCACAAAGCCTGAGGTGAGGCTATGATTGAACATGGTGGTTAGGTGGGGTGCCAGATCATTCTGTATTTCATGTAGAATGCAGCCTGGGATGTTGTCAGGTCCCATGGATGCTGTGTTCTTGGCTTTAGAGAGTGTGGTTTTTACCTGTGCAGCTGTGATAACAGGAACTTTGCATTCTTCCAGTATAGAGATGGGCCCTTTAGGGGGTGAAAGAGGGGTAAAGTTAGCACTGAACCTATTTGCCAGGATGTTGGCAATATCAGTTGGTTCTGTATATTTAGTGCCATTGTGCTGTAACTCAGAGCAGATCTGGGTGCTGCCATTAAGATTCTTGACATAGCTATAGAATGCTTTGTGGTTGTCTTTAGAATCAGTGGTGATTTTGTTTTCATAACTAGCTTTGGAGGATTTTATGAGGGATCTCAGCTTCTTACTGAGACTGACCAGGGAGTTCCTCCAATCATGGGATTTTACTCTTTTTTGCAACAGTTTCTTTCTTCTATTGTAGAGTTTGTTTATGGCAGGGGACCACCAGATTGGCTTCCTTTTTTTGGAGGATAGCATCTTGGTTTGTTAGGGATAGCATGATCCATTTACTTGTATTAGTGCTTATAAAGTGCATTTGTGTAGGATTCAGCAATCGTACCTCTATTGTCTGTCTGCATGGGTGTCATGAAGTTTGCCACTTCTGTCTTAAGAACCGTGAATTTGGCTTTGGAATGGAAATTTTTTATAGTGGTTTCCCTAATGGGGGTGGGGGTGGGATGTGGATGTCTAGGGTGATTAGCTTGTGGTCAGATATGACCAACAAGGAATTGACCTCTGGTGTGGAACACCAGACACCCATGTTGGTAATGACCAGGTCTATGATATTGCTGCCCCTGGTGGGGGTATGATGAAGTTGATCTAAGGTGTTGGAATTTATGAATTCCAGAAAACGTTGAGCAAAAGAGTTGGTACATGAGTAGTTTTCCCAGTTAATGGTGGGGTAGTTGAAATTACTCATTATGAGGGTGTTGGGTTGCACCCTAATATTTTCCAGTGTATCAAGAAATGAGGAGTGGGAATCCTGGGGCATGCTGGGGGATCTGTAGCAAGTTACAATTTGAATTGCGGTCTTGCCCAGAGTTAGTTGCACTTGGATAATCTTGGATGCATTATGCTGAGCTACTTGCCTGGAAGTGTGGATTTCCTTAATGAATATGGACATGCCTCCACCTTTAGTGTTTCGGTCCAGGTTAGGTGGTCGAAAGGTGTGGTATGAATTATAGCCTGGTAATGCAGGGGTGCTCTCTGGAGCCTTGAACCAGGTCTCTGTCACTGCACAGATGTAGATGTTCTCCATTTTAAGGAGTGCTTCGAGTGAATGCATTTTGAGGTTTAGACTTCTAGCATTGAGTATCATTACCCTCAGATTTTGTTTGCTTGTACCTGTTATGGTGATGAATTTGTCATTTGAACCATGCTTAAAAAATACACTATGGGGTGGCAAGAGCCTTAGCCAGTATCTGGAATCCCAAGGGCGAAAGGTGCAGGCCATCTCTGGCAAAGCATCGTGGTCTGTTGATCATGTCATCCCAGGCAGACAGATACTGGATTCCCTTAGAATGACACCATAAGCTTAGCCAATTGTTGAAGTCAATCATTTTGTTCTTGTGCTGTGGATTCATTCTGGGTGATGGCAGGATGCTACTCAGGGCTAGGATCATACCTGCCTGGGCTACAAGATTGAAGAGCTCCTCCATGTCTCTTTTCATGTAGTCCAGGGAGGTACATCTCAGGTCATTCACACCAACATGGAAAATGACAGAGTCATATTTGTACTTGTTGTGGAGTGACCTGAGTGCGTGCGTTATGTGGCGGATCATGGCACCAGGCAGGCAGCTGACAGTAACTTTCTCCTTGTTTAGCCTGGTGAGTGGAACATCAGTGTGCCTAACTATAGGGTCACCTATGAATAGAGTGTTGAGTATGTTGGTATGCCTTATGGGCTGTGGTTGAGTGACACATTGAGTTTGCGGGCTATGTGTCATTTGGGTTGTGTTGGGGGGTGGTGGTTGCTTGCATTTCTGCTTTGGAGGTCTCTGTTGCTTGAGCAGATTTTTATTAAGAGGCCCCATGAATGTAGGTGTGTGTTTTGTGTTTCTATGTGTTTGTTTTGATGGTGTATGTTTTGAGGGACTATGCGATGAGTGTGGTGTGGTGCAAGTGTTTACCTTCTCCTCTTGACTGTCTAGTCCAGTCTTGGGTGAAGAGAGCTTTGCTTCCAGTTTGGCTATATAAGTGCATTTCTCACAGGTTGTAGTGTTGGGTGGTAGGAGGAGAGGGTTGTCTGTGTATATGAGGCAATTGCTGCATTGCCCCAAGATGCCCAGATTAATCAAGTAGACCATAGACAGGAGAAAACACCGGGAGCTGACCCTTAGACATGCCTGGATAGGTGCTTATTTGTTAAGTTCTAAAATCTATTTTCCTCTAGACAAGTGAGGAAAGCTGAGTGTCGTAGTAATTTGTAGCTTATTTAGTGCTTACAATGAGTTCTGAACAAGTGCTGAGCTCAAAGAAACAGATTTGAGTGCTTAAACTAAAAAATGGCTAGTTTTAAGGGAAATTTTAAATAGCAGACTTTATGGCTATATTCACTTCTTCTAGTATAGTTGGTTGAGATTTTGATTTCCACTTTCAAGTAATTATTTTTTTTGGCAGCCACCATTATTAGACACAGCAAGGCCTTACCATTCCTAGACAATTCCTATTCCGTATCAAGTCTCAGAAAAATCGTATCCCTTGTCAGACCAAGGATCTCTGACAGTGCATCCTGCAGGGAATCCTTAAAGTCTCCCAATTCACACCACTCCCAGAAAATCTTCCCATGTCCTCCTTTGATCTGCATTTTTTCCAGTATTATATGGGTAGGCATATATAATCTATATATATATATATATATATATATATATATATATATATATATATATTTGTTTAAAATGTTTAATTTTTGTTGTATTTTCATGTTTTAAAAGAATATTAAATGAATATTAGTGAGGGGTTTTGCACCCCACACCCCCATTGTGGGGACCTGTGCCCCCCACACCCCCCTAACTATATATATCAACTCCAGGGTCGCACAGCTTTGGAGAGGGGGGCAAATCCCTATTAAGTGCCTTGAATACTGGTTGTCGACCAAATGAGTTTCGACCATATGAACTGCCGACCATATCAAGTAGACCCATATGTATATATATATATATATATATATATATATATATATATATATATATAGATAGATACACACACACATATATATATATATATATATATATATATATATATATATATATATATATATATATAGGTCTCTGTGTATGACAATGAAGATGCACCACAAAGTTGCCTTTCAAAAGAGTAAGATAATAACATCATCTGTTCAGATAATACAGTGATAAATGCATCAAAACCCAAAGGATTGCCAACTTCTGGCTGCATGCATTATAGCATTGCTGCTGCAGAAATGTAGACAAGTGTTTGTTACTGGCAATACCAGGATTTGGAGAATAAGCCTTTTCCCTGGGGACTGTGTGATCCTGGAGTTATTATATATAATTAGTAGTGGGGTGTGGAGGGTACAGGGGGTCTTGCCTCCCCTGTGAAAATACTATTACACATATGGGTGTTTCCTTATTTTTGTACTGCATTGATTTTGTATTGCATACTGACAGAAGTTGTTGATCTTTTGGTTTTTAATGTATTTACCACTCGATTACCTGAAAGGTCGATGTTGTGGTCTCAGTCTCTAAAGTCAATCCCTGGGATTCATGAAGCTTGGCGCAAGAACGGCGTTAGGCTTGCGCTGACTGTGCAGCATAGAGATGGCGCAGTAGCGCCATATGCATATTAATGAAGGTGCGCTGCCGCCACATCCACGTGCATAGGAAATGTGCACGAGTGCATGGGGCATGTCGAAGCACCGCACGGAGGCGTGGACATGTCAGCTGTTTACATGCAACCTAAAATTCTGAATATTACAGCTTGCCTCCAATAGTAATCACACCTGTCAGTGTCCGTGGATACTGAAAAGTATGCAAAGCATGCAAAACAGTCTTTCAAACATAAAAATAAGAAGCAAACACAAATGCACGTAGCTGAATATTGAGTCCCCATCCCTCGAACAAATGACATTTAAAACCATGTGCCCGTATTCTAATGCAGTGTTGATAGTTATACCAAGTGGAAGCGAAATGCATCATGTTAGCATGCCGCCAATAGCTAAGGCTAGCCCAATAGTCAGGGTTACAACCTGTCCCACATTGTGAGGAACAGTCCCCCTCTGGGCAGTTGTATCCATACCAAAACCATTATAAATGTAAAATATCCTGCGACCGTATGACATAATTATGTCCCACATCTCATGTAATAGTCACATACAATAGTTATTTCCATATGTAACATACCTACATGTTACAAGAACTAGAATAAGCAAATAAATGAAACAGAAGAAGCAGCTAAACTGCTACAACAATAAGCTTACATTTAGGCATAAAACAAAAGTTTTATCCATTGTACTGACCGTGGGTATGTGTTGGCCTGTAAAATCTGATGTGTGTCCTGAATATATCCCATCCTGGCCATATGAAAAGGTGGCAACCCTACCAATGGTCAGACCATTCGGCCAAAATCTGCCCATTTGCAGTCCAAGGTGTACTTGTCAGGATGGGTCAAAGATGAACGGGTATTACCCGGATCTACCTACCATGTCATGAAAGATAAGTATTTGTGCGTACCTATATGCGTGGTGTACAGCATGTGGAAGGTGAAAAATGGTAGGGTAGTCCTCACAACCATACATGTACCAGAGATATGAAGTGTATGCAATGTGTTCCCTTGACCGTGCCATGGGCCATCAACCAGAGAAGGGATGGATGGAGTGTGTGGAATATGGGTGTGGGGGGGACGGGTAATGTAATAATTTGCAAAGGGGAGACTGTGTTGGATGCACAATAGGTGAACTGGAGGTGTATGAGGGAGCAGTGGGTGAATCAGAAAGAAACACAAAGAACAAACATACACATCCGCAATACAACCTCACAAGCCATACTGTAGAACACAATTCCACAAACATATGAATATTAAAATGTGAGATACACATGCACAGAAACGTCACCGACACATACCCACATAATGGTCTGGACTGAACTGAGCCATCAAACTACAATACACCTGGATGCATAATTGAATACCCATCATCCCCTCTACAGCGCACAACCTCCCCCCATTCCTGAACGTCCACCAAATCCAGTCATACTCAGGCTGCTAGCTTGGCGCAGCCATATCTGCACATAGTGACCACTACTCATATTTAGTTGGCAGTCTCACCCTAGGCAGTGTCTGGATTGTAAACTATGTATCCCTTGCATGTAAAACCCTATCACATTTTCGTAAATCCAAAAAGATCAAAGGTTATTGTCTTGCTCAATTTTTGGATATCCCTCATGGGATAAGTACCTGTGTAAACATCAGACTTGGTATCACAACATGATGTCCAGTCCTGTAGACATCTGGACACAAGTTGTATGTGCAGTAGTGGTTCACAAGAATACTCAGCCTCCAGCCGGTCATGCAGAACCTACTAGCCAGGATTAAACACCTGATCATGATGCACGTCTCCCCACATGAATTATTGAGAATATATACTTTACACATTTGCATAGTGGCAGTTGGATATAGGGTGATTAAGGTGCTAACGTAAGCAGGGTACCTCCTGTCCCACTTTGTGAGAGACAGTCCCTGTTTGGGTAGGTGTGTCCTGACCAAGAATGATACAATGGCAAATGTCCTGTGATTGTAGGAAATAACTATGTACCATATTTCATGTAGCAGTTGCCTAAAACAGTTCTTTCTGTATGTAAAATACATAAATCTTATGAGAAACAGAATAAGCAACTAAACTGCTACAAGAATAAGCTCTCACCTAGGAAAATAAGTAAAGTTCTAAACCCTATACTGACCGTGGATATGTGTTGGCCTGAAAAATCTGGTGTGTCCCAAATATATCCCATCCTGGCCATATGAAAATGTGGCAACCCTACCAATGGTCAGAGCATTCGCACAATAACTGACCAGCCTCTTAATCCCCCCTAAAACCAGTGACCTTCGGAGGAAAGGCGTTGAATGACACTGAATGAATAATGACAATAATTAAGAGTAATAGACGTTTTTAACTTCAGAAAATAAGTATTAATACATATGCTCTGAATCTGTCAACACATTTCAAGTTAATAGTACTAATATTGTAAAAGTGTCCGTGATTGTCCCTGATTTGTCCTTGCCTTGTCCCTGTTACTGTTGAAATTAGTCCCTGAGTGGTTGAGAGGTCCGTACACATATGTATACCAACCAACTGTCAAATTTGTTGCCAGTACTGTTGAATACCTGTAGTGAAGTCATATATCCTAACTGCCATCCATGCGGAATGTACCATGGATGGTGTACTGGTCAAACCGTTGACTAATGTATGTCTGTTTCTGGGTCCAAGCCATGCCGCTAATTTTATGTGATGGCCAGAATAATGTCCTTTGGATATAGGGAGGTAAAGGCAGTGGGGATGCGCGGCAGACATTCAACTGTATGGGAAATGTAAATAGGGATGTAGGTGTATATGTATGAGCACAGACAGATATATATATATATATATATATATATATATATATATATATATATATATATAAATAAATGAATGAACATGGTCACAATAAAGCAGTCGTAACGAATGTGAAGGGAAACACCAGTGGAACCCTCCCACCCCATGTTATGTAGTGCCGATATAATAGTCTGGTCAGAGGTGGCCAAACCCCTGTGTCTGTAAACACAGGTAGAATGGTAACATTGGTACTAACTCTGTCCACGTGCTAATTCTGACTTTCAAATGGGTACAGGGCTGTTCTGGTCTACACCCGAATAAGCCTAAACCTGGATGACCACATGAACACCCTGGCAATCAAACACACATATGTGCCGGGACTATAAGCTTTGGAGTTCTGAATATCCTCTGAGTGAGTAAACATGCAGCACAGATCCAGAGCAGTAGGGAATAGGGAATGGCGCATGTGTAGTACTGCGGTTTTCCCAGCAGGAGAATGGATGCCTGCTGTGTAAGTGAAGCGTTGAGGCATGTGTTCGGGTAGCTATGAACCATGGCTATACATATAAATGAAGCAGAACACCAACAGTGTAGTGGTTAGAGCAACCGCCTAATGTAAAGGCATTCCTGGTTCAAGTCCGACTATAGCACATATCATTTTCTTGTGAAATGAATGTCACTGTGCTATAAAGCCAACATTTAAACATGTAAAGGTGAACGTGTGTTTCGCATGGGGCTATTAACCGGATTCCTTCAATCAAAGTGGTACTGTCATAATGAATAAGGCACACGTAAGCACAAAGAAGCAGCAGTAAATATATGTAACTCACAGTAAGCATATGAGAGTGCACCTGCGCAGGTGTAAGCAGCTCCCAGCATAGCAAATGTATGTTTTTATGGACAGATGTAACTTATATACATATATATAGATATATATATATATATATATATATATATATATATATATATATATATATATATATAGATATATATACACACACACACACACACACACACACACACACACGCATATATATATATAGATACATATATGTGTGTGTATAGATATATATCCACAGACATGAAATATATATATATATATATATATATATATATATAGATATATATATATGTATGTATATTTGAAGAATGAATGCTGTAAGAATAAAGCATACACAAGGGTTGTGAAGGGAATCTAGAGCAACTAAGGTATTATATAGTTCTTGCAGCATATGTCAGATAAAGCTGCCCAAGAGTGAGCAGAGCACCGCTATTCACACTAGAGGCAGGGTTCTACCAGTGGGCATAACATTGTTGAACTGCTATGTCTACATTACACACAGATGGAATGTAGTTCATGTTGTGACAACCTACACTTGTAAACCACAAATGGCAGTAATCCATAACACCAGGAAAGGCACGTATGTGCAAATATAAATGGTGGGAGACCCTGTGAATACACGAGATGGTACAAAATGTGTGTAGGGCCCCAAATGCTCTGGAGAGGGCAATGTGTAAAGGTGTGTCATGGCTGCGATATCAGGTGGATAATAGCTGTTACGCGTGGAAACTCAACACGGGTGGGGTGGAGGAACTATGGCTATGCGATTATGTATCCAGAAGTGCTAGGGTTGGTTGCTCCAGTTCCAATGGACCGCCCCGTGTAGGTCAGCTAGTACGTAATAGGTATATATGCATAAGCACATGCAGACAACAATATGTTGAAGTACATTCTCTGTAACACATGCACTCCATTTATTGACATAAATAATATAAATGTGCACAGACAAACAAATACAGTAGCTGGAATAATAGGCTGTGGAGACGAGGAACAGGTCAAATGACACTGTATCACATCCCAATTACCATACATAATCCATACATGAACATATTGCGACATCTGTCCGCTGTATAACGTGCTAAATACCGATTACAAGATAACCGGAGTGAAGTGTCAGTGTCATAATGACTAAGGCAATAGTATGCTGTTGAAGCAGATATAAAACCCAATACGCATGTGTAAGTGCGTATGGCCGGGAAATGTATTAGTCAACGGACACACAGATGTGTGTGTATATATATATATATATATATATATATATATACAAATATATATATATACATATACATACAACATATATAGATATATACACAAAAATTATATATATATATTATTAAAAGCAAGGCCTACCTGGGTGATCATGCAGAAAGAACTCGACTACAAGCCAGAAATAGATTTGAGCGCTTTCGTTCGCTTTTTATTGTAACATAATTCGAACTTCATCAGAAATCTGGAGTGGAACTACAGTACAGACATTTATAATTATTGCAAACTGTAACTTGATAACTTAGTACCTGACTTGTGACACTGTAGTGACGTGTCAGGGGTGTGGACCACTTTACCTTATCTATTTTAATAGGCATTTGATGTTGAGGTTGCCGTTGAGGCCTATATATATATATTATGTTGTATCTGAAACACCTAGAAGTTATAGGAAACAGTATTAGCAACTATAACGCTACAAGAATAACCTTTACTTATGCAAACCTGTGAAGTAGTCTATTTTCTACTGGCTGTGGATATGTGTTGCCTTGCCAAATCTGACATCTCTACATATAGATCCTATAGGGCTGCCACCTTTCCAAATGGCCAAAGTGGGACCTGCTCCGTAGAAATGTCAGACGTACCAGGTCAGAATATACCTATAGCCGTGCATAGTACAGAACTATACGTATTAGCACAAATCAAAGCTTTGTCTAGCAGCAGTCAAGTTGCTTATGCTACTTCACATAACATATAGAAGTGTCATATATACAATAACTGTTACATGCAACTATTAGAGAAACGTAGAATATAATATTGTCTGTAATCAGGGCGTTTGCTATGTCTAAATTATTTTTGCATGACACATACGCCTAAGGAGGGACTGTCCCTCACAAAGTGAGACAGGTGTTAATCCTAAAGTCTCACCTCTGCCAATTTAAAAGGTGGAAAACCTACAATAGGTATGCGGTAGCATGACCAGGCAGATGGATGTGGTTCCCAAAACACATTTACTTGTCTGCATTGCAGAGTATCGGTTCCCATGTATCAGCCAGATGGGAGCAGATTGTATGAGGAACACGCATATAATATGATTAACTCACTGGACAGGCTGCCGATTCCGTACAGTCGAATACCATGCCATCGCCTAATGGTCAGCCATACCCAATAATGTAATCATGTAGTCCGATTTAATAGGCATCACAAGGGATCAGGCCCACCCAGCGTGAGTAAAAAATGCAAGCACCAATGTCGATGCATGTGCAAGTGAGGGAGCGAGCGGCTGTAAGCGTGTTTGGCTACCAGTATGCGAGTATTGCACTGTTAAAGAGATGTGGAGTCTAAACAAGTATAAGAAGCTGTAACCAGAGGTCAGCAGTGCTTAACACCACGCAAATCCACACACAACTGCTCCCAACTGCTGCAATGTGCCTTACTCACTCCGTATCCAATGGCCTTGTTCTGGCCACAAACAAAGAAGCGTCCTTTGCAAGTGTTGGTAGCAACACCATGTGCCCACAGCTAATGTGAATTACCAATACACCATGGCAAATATACAGACAATAGACAGTATCACACACATACCATACAGCACAGTCATCCAACAGTATAGCAATGTACCGGCGGATATGTGCGGACCACTGGTATTTGCAGACCTGGCCATCTTGTGTTTACTTGTGTGAGCATGCCCAGTATGACCGTTCCGCATGTTGTCGAC
Organism: Protopterus annectens; assembly: GCF_019279795.1. Classification (NCBI taxonomy): domain Eukaryota; kingdom Metazoa; phylum Chordata; order Ceratodontiformes; family Protopteridae; genus Protopterus; species Protopterus annectens. Next base: position 1,628,595,531 of record NC_056728.1, on the reverse strand, counting down.
TGACATTGCTGTCATACCTTCATGTGTTTGAGCATGCCCAGTATGGTCAACTGGATCGCATGTGTTACATGTACAGGTAGTCAGTACTGTGGTGCCGACCTCTGCGTTGTACACTGACAGGTGGAATGCTATGTTTGCAGGGTATCCATCGGTCATGTGGCATTGACTGTTGCTACATTTCTGCACAGTGTGGGGGGACATCCGACTGTATCCACATTTCTACACAGCACCGGGGGAAGGTGCACCTGACTGTTACATGTGTACGTTGGAAGGGGGGCACAGCTGACACTTGTACACTTTTGCTATTACTGTACTGGTATGTCAGGTACTCCATTTCAATGTGTAGACCTACCTATTGTGCTGGCTACAGGCATACCAGTGTACTCCAGATCTTAACTTTAATTACCAACATATTAGTTTCAGATGTCCTAGCCTTCACAACCTACATCCAACTGCCTGGCCTGCTGTAGTCTGTCTGTGTGTGTCTGTGGGGGGGGGGGGGTCATCCATTGGGCATATTCAGAGGCCATTGTACAGTATTTGTCTGTGTTGGTCTACACCTGTCCAGCTGGTTTAGACTTGTGTGGGCTGTATGGATACACATGATGTTCAGCCCATTACCTGCAGTGGGTTAGGACACCCTGTGTACTACAGGCTACTACTGTGACCCCAGTATGTGCTACAGATGTCATTGTGCCACTATGGACATCTACTGTCCGCTGCCTTAACATTCGGCCACCAAATTCCCTTGCATGCTCACATCCATACCATAGCTACAGGTAACAACACATTCTAATACAACTGCCAATTGGTAGGTTGATTGACTTACCTTGAGGGTGTTTCAGATTTGAGGATGGTGCTGGTGGGCTGCCTATGTTGGATGCACACAGTGCACTTCCTATACATGGCTGAGCACAGGTAGTGTCATGTTTGGCATCCCTATTACTGTCTGTGCGAGTCAGAGAGGGTGACATTCCCTGGGTACCTACTGTGTCAGTGCATATGCTATGTGTTGCCTCTTTGCCAAGGCCAGGTCATACTGGGCATGCCTCCTTCTGCCTACTGGGTCCGGCACAGGTAGTTCCTCCACTGAGTCACTCTGTGCCTGTACAGGCCTTGGCATTGGTGGGGGGCTGTGTGGTCCTGCCCCATGCTGTTCCTCCTGCAGCTGTTTCTGCAGGATCATATTGTGTAGCATAGCACACACCATAACAATTTGGGCGCATGTAGCTGGCGAATACTGCAAGGCTCCACCGGATGTGTCCAGACACCGGAACCGTGACCTGAGCGTCCCAAACGCATGCTCAATTATATGTATTGCCTGTGCGTGTGCCTCATTATGATGTAGTTGTTCAGGTGTGTGTACATTCTGATGGGTGTCATCAGCCACGGCTCCAGTGGGTACGCAGCATCCCCCACTAGGTGACCGTAGGGGATGTCCATATTGGCAAAGGTGTGGTACAGCTGCGTCAGATGCCATATAGCTTCCAGGGCAGCCAGCACAGAAATTCAGTAAAATGCCCTGGGCATCGCATACAACCTGGCAGTTGATGGAGGGGATGCCCCTGAGGTTAATGTAGGCCCTACCCCGCTCACTGGGTGGTGCTTTGATGAGTACGTGTGTGCAGGCTATAACACCCACTACCCCAGGGTAGTCTGCCATTTGGTGGAAGAGATGCATATTGCTGGTCAACACCTCACGTGTGTTGAGGAAATGTACGTGCTCACTGGCATGTGGTGACATGGCATCCAGGAACTGGTGGAATACTATGGATGCAGATGCCTGTGAGATCTCCATGATATCCCCAGTTGTGCTTTGAGAGGTACCTGTGGCTAGTATACCTAGGCCTACACATAACTTGGTATCCACTGGGATGGGTTTCCCCTCGGCCTGTTCGATGTGTCATGTGTGGCCGGCACAGCTTAACAATCTGCTGTAGGAGGTCTCTGTCCACCCCATAGTGCTCTACTATCTCCAGCTCATGTAGCCCTGGTAGGTTACTCTGGGTTTGTACAGTCATCTCTGTCTCCTCACTGAGGGTTGTTCGGCAGCATTCACATCCTCACCACCCTCAGCCTCCTGCACATGTTGGTCTATGTTGTCTGCTGCAGCCCTTCTCATTTCGTTGGATTGTTTTGTAAAATTTCCCCGCATGTATACACTGGTGGTGTAGAGTGTGGAAAAAAACCCGTGGGTATTGTGCTTGCTCACTTTATCATAGTGTTCTCGGCTGGGCTGGGCCTGTAATCTGCTGATTGTGATAATTATCACCTGTTTACCCAGCTTATTCACCTTGACTACTCTCCTACTGCTTTTGTCCTTCCAAATTGCACTAGGCAGGTATAGACACACCCCTAGCTTAGGCATGCTAAGGCAGGAGCAATCTGGAGACACAGGGCTCCAATGTACGTACAGTATGCCTGACATGCCCCCCATGCTTTCACCTATATTCGAGTCCTGCATCCGGCTATCTATACACATACACTCTTGGGATCTGCATCACACCCTGGGGATAAATGGGATTCACTATTTTCCACCTTGTTTGCATAGTATTGTCTTCTAATGCATAGTTACATGACCCATACTGAGCCTTCACAAAAATAACCACTGCTTACTGTCGCACAGATCCGCACACAACTGGTTAAAAGCACCTTACTATCACTGTATTTGATGTCCCTTGTTTTTTCCCAACAACAAAACAACCGGTCTTTGCACGGCTCGAACCCAGGACACTGCACACCACAGATATACATACATCTTAGGTTGTCACGTACAGATCAACCAGCACAGGCATTCAACAGTATAGGACATGTATTCCATCATGTAGATTTATGTGTGCTAATGTCCACACATATATATATATATATATATATTATATATATATATATATATATGTAATATATATCTATATATCTATATATATATATATATATATATATCTATATATATATATATATCTATATATCTATATATATATATATATATATATATATATATATATATATATATATGTATACATATACACACACACATATACATATACACACACATACGTAGATATAGAATATATATCTCAACAGCGGGCCACGTGACACCAAAGCATTAGAGAAGAATGAAAAGGAAACCACATGCGCCTCCTGCATTATGTACTGATGTTACTATCAAGACAAGTGTGTTTCTGTGCATCACACGGGTTCAGACTGTATTAAGGGTAAGATTAGGGCTGCTGACATTACTCACCAGACCTATTGGCAAATGTATGTGTATGTCTTGCCAACCCAGTCTCTTGGGCGATTGTGACATTTATGGACACTATATAGGAAAACAACAAAACACACTCCTCAACACATCCTGGAGCTAGTCACTCACACATACCAACACATAGGATATGACTGCCAAACACACACACCTGTCATGCCTTGGAATAGAACACCTGCCTGTCTATTCTACCACACTACAGCATTATGCAGTTACAGAATGCACTACCGACATTACTGGGACACAAAACTCCCAGAGGTGTACTTCTAGGTGGGTGACATCATCAGCAATGGAAAAGTTGGTGATAGGGATTGTATGGAGTGTGAGCAGTCTAAAATCATTATTCTGTCACCAGGCAGACGGAGACACACACACACAGTTGGCAGAGCTGGGATTAGAACACACACCTAACTACCTTATCACACTACAGCATTACACAGTTACAGAATGCGCTATTGAGATTACTGGAATACAACACTCCCAGAGGTGTTCTTCTAGGTGGGTGACATCATCAGCAATGGAAAAGTCGGCAGTAGGGATTGTATGGAGTGTGAGTAGTCTAAAAGCATTATTCTGTCCCCAGGTAGATGGAGACACACACACAGTTGGCATGGCTGGGATTAGAACACAGACCTAACTACCTTATCACACAGTTACAGAACGCACTACCGTGATTACTGGGACACAACACTCCCAGAGGCTTACTTCTAGGTGGGTGACATCATCAGCAATGGAAAAGTCGGCGATCGGGATTGTATGGAGTGTGAGCAGTCTAAAAGTATATTACTGCCCCCAGGCAGACGGATACACACACACTTGGCATGGTTGTGATTAGAACACAGACCTAACTACCTTATCACACTACAGCATTACGCAGTTACAGAATGCGCTACCGAAATTACTGGTACACAGCACTCCCAGAGGCGTACTTCTAGGTGGGTGACATCGTCAGCAATGGAAAAGACGGTGATAGGGAATGTATGGAGTGTGAGCAGTCTAAAATCATATTCCTGTCCCCAGGCAGATGGAGACAAACACACGCCAGTGGTGAGATCAGGACAACTGCCAATCTACGGACCACTATTACAATACTACATAGATACAAGCCACGCCACAGACACTACACCTTTCAAGACTGTCAATATGACTTTCTAGGAATACGGACATTGACATGGATGCTGGCAGTTATGATGTACATACCTGTGAACCAGTGTGTTCAATGTAGGAATCCATCCTGAAGTGGGGTATGGCCATCTGTTGACTGGACAACCACTATCGCTATACAGGGTTACAATGGCCATGCCCATACACATAGAGGCACACAACTGACACAAGGTGCCACTAGGCATGCTCACACACAGTAGCACATGGCCGTTTGGAATGCACTATGTGTCCATCTACACAATGTCATACTGGGCATGCTCACACACTTAGTAGCAAAGGGCTGTTTTGTATGCACTCTGATTCTAAACATGGAAGGACACAGTGGTGTCGATAGTTGTCATTGTTAGCATGAACACTGCACTACAAATATCTGACACTGGTCTTCTACACAACATCTGCTGCTGTCCGTCACCTTAGATGTACCAATCTAAACCTGGTACACTAATACCACCCGTGGTGATGTCCTGCCAGGAGTGGCTACTTTGGCCATATAGTGCCATTCATAGATGAATGTCCTGAGACCAGGTTAACACCCTGACACCTAGAGGACAACTGCATTGTATGTGCATGCCAAATAGTGCTAGATGTGTAGCATGTGTAATCACAGCTGCCCAATGTAGATCCAACAATGGGGAATACTGACTGTGCAGTGAGGAACACCTGGCTGAAGGCTCAGTTGTGCACAATAGCACTACCACCGTATACCTTGGATACAGACATGTGGGCCATAATACTGTTACGGACTGCTCCAGGTGGTGGTGTCCCCACGTACATGAAGGCCACTCACATGTACTGACCAGTACACCCTCAAAAGCATCACAGATGTGTCAGGTGCAGATTACAGTGTCAAAAGCCGCATTCTAGGATGTAGCCCTCAGACATCACCATGTCCTTGGACCAGCAACACACATCCATACATTTGGTAGAACATATATTAGTACAACACCATGTGACCCATGACCAGTGGACTGTACCTAGCTCTACAGCAACTGTGTAGACTACCCATGTACTGACACAGTTGCATCATGTGTTATGCAATGCAATGATACCACTGTTCATAACCAGGTCAGTTGTACACATAACAGAGGCCCTGGGTCATATACAGCAGTAACAGATGACTGTTGCTGTACACCAGTAAACACCCTCATGTTTGGATATGACATACATGTACCTGCCATGGATATGTACATGCCACACACACACACACACACACACACACACACACACACACAACACATATGTACATAGCATAGATGTTGCTGTCCTTCGTGCAGACAGGTTGCTACAGCAATTACACACATGCACATGGAAGGTAGGTCCATGGCTGTTAAATGCTAACAGTACATAAGGTGTGATATCAATGTTGACTGAGCTAACATTCCCTCTGTACTGGTTACCCATGACAACTATCATATCATACAACAGTCCATGTGTCATGTATGTCATCACACATGTCCACCAATTGTAATGCCTACAAACATGGCTAAATGACAGGAATGTAGGACCTATACACATGTACATGTAGTGGTGTGCGTTCAGCTACCATGCGTGTGCAGTAGCTGATGTTTGCAGGTGACGTGTGTCTTACTACAACATGCAGTTGCAATGCAGCCCCATCATTGCCAAATGTATATGGTGATATACTGACAGTATGGTAAGATGCACATCAGGTATGGACAGATGTGTGGACATAACTAAGTGGTGGGCCATCTTTGCGGATGGATGTTTGCTGAGGACAGCTCAACATGTGCAAGCACTAAGCTATGCTTCTGTTACTTGAAGGGGAAGACATACAACCTACACAGCGGTCAGGGTGTCACTGACTGTAAATCACTTGACACCTGTAACACTTAAGACCTCCCGTGTGCATATATCAGCACAATTGCCAAAGGTAGCATCGGTACACATTGTAATGCGGGCAATACCGCTGCATGTCTGTCATATGTATCATAAGATAGCAGGTGTTTGATTCACAGTGCTGCCATGTGTGCTTGCTTGTGTGTCCATATATGCCACGTATGGTGGGGAATACATCCCAATTGTTACTCACATTCCTGTACACTATTGTAGAGATCTGTACATACTGCAGTGTAGAAAGCAAGACATAGGCAGGGGTGGGGTGTGTATCACACACATGTGAGCTATCTGTATGTGCATGACATAGGTGCATTCAATTGTGGACTCCACAGTGTGTGTGTGTGTGTGTATGTATGTATGTATGGCTGTCTGGTCCATGGAGTGAGGATGTATGTTAGCATAGTGAACAGATAGGACCTTTAACCCCTCCAGGTGATGCAATCTACTACCCTGTTGATGCCATCGATCTTAGGCATTACTGACTACCTGTACATGTTTATTCTCTGTGTCACATCATGTGGGTGCACAGTACTGTAATGGTGATTGCCACATAGGCAGGGGTCCCCACCTCAACACTATCAAGTGTGTGTGTGTGTGTGTGTGTGTGTGTGTGTGTGTGTGTGTGTGTGTGTGTTACAGTGTCATTGACCCCATGAGTGTGGGCATGTTACTGTGTGTCTGAATACATGTGTGCGAATACCTGTGTGTGTGTGAAGATGTCTGTTCTCATCCTGTAATGTGAATGTGTATTACTGCTACACAGTGAGGCCTCAAGCTATCAACTGGCCTCTACCCATGTCATCAGCTAGACCGCTATGTAAACTCCCCGCCTCATGTAACTGTACCTGTACCTACATCTCTAGCCACTGTAGCTTAGTACACAGCTCCCATGCTCCTGGATCAGTAGGTGTGTAGACATCTTTGGAATGTCAGCCTTTCTAACAGTGAGGTTGAAGCTATGAATAGCATGCTGGTATTGCCATACATACCTGTGAGTAGTCCACATTTACACAAGGGAAACTGCAAACACTGGCAGTCAAAGGCACATGCAATTAGACCTGAAGGAGGGAAGCAGGACATCATTACCAACATGCTGTTACTGTTGTTACCAAGAAACATACTGTGAAAAAAAAACAATGCATTCTAAACCTGTACTACATGGTATGTCTGCTGCGTCAACAGTACACAACAATTGTAATCTACACTTATCTCCCTATTCTGTTCACCCTGTGCATCAGACCATATGAGCATGTTCCTGCACCGATGGTGCGGATGACAGGGATGCAGCACAGGCATCATCATATGCAAAGGGTGATAATGTTTGCCAGGGGTCTAGGCTGCACCAGTGGATGACATCATGTGTGTGGGTTAGGGCCTGTGATCTAATTGGCCATGTGTGTTTGTTATGCATGTGAGTGTTGTGGTGCCCTACAGATGTTTCTGGTGTGTGCGTGTATGTGTGCACACAGTTCTGCCATGTGTCTGGCCTACACAGGGGTATTATTGATGGCTCCAGACTGTACAGACCAGGTTTTACAGCTCACGGTGTCCGGCCACGGCCATGTGACCTGTGCCTGCCAGGGGTTGCACAGGCACTACCAGGCAGAGGTGCAGATTGGGTACTGTCCGATGATACATGTCCACTGGAACCATGTCCCTGTTGGGACCATCCAGGGCCATGTGCACATGGCCTGCTGTGTCCTGGTATGGACAGCGCAGCACCAGCTGCACTGCTGGTGCTACCTCCACTATGGGAGCGGGCATGTGAGGTAGCTCATTCACGTAGACCTGCACCAGGTGACGTAGCTGGCCTATGTCCACGTGCCCTATGCCTCACTCCTACCAGATGTTCCAGCACAAACAGCTCACGCTCGTGGATTGTCATGCCACGGTCAAGGATTCCAACCATGTCACCCAATCGTCTGTCCAAAGCCTCAGCAATCTGCTGTTGAGCATTTGCCAATGCCTGGATGTTGTCATTTAACGAATGGATAGCAGCCCTCTTAAGCCTCTGCCCTTCTCTGTTCTGCCATTCAGCACAAGCCTGTGCCACCATTACAGTCTGAAACATACTTCTGGTGACACCAGCTGCTGCGCTATGTCCTGCACGGGCATGTCGGCCAGAGGTCCTCCTATGAGCAGCACTGGCCACATGCCTGTGTGGCCTATCTCCCGTCATTTGCTGACACCATGGTGTGAATACACACCTTCCGTAGCCACCACACTTTCCTGTTCCAAGCTACCACACATTAACTGCCCTTCCTCTATGGCCACTGGTGATGGGATATGTATTGGCATGAGATCTGTATGCGTGGATGAGGGGGATATAGGTGGAATAGCAACCAATGGCACAGATTCAGCCCCTGACAACCCTGCCTGTGCCTCAAGCATATGTTCATCATCACTGCTAGAGTCTGTGGGGACACTAACATCAGATGGACCACAGAAGGGTAATGCACCTACATCACCTGTAAAGGCAAACAAAGACTCTACATTACAATACAGACACACACACACACACACACACACACACACACACACACACACACACACACACACACACACACACACACACACACCATGCGTGTGATTTGACAGAAGGCATGCAACATGCATGTGATACAGCAGATGGCATGCAACTCAGACAATAATAGTGGTCGTTATCATACATCCCTGGGTTGCAGACAACAGCAAGCATGTGTCATAGCAGAAGCCATGCATTTCACACAATCATGGTAGTAAGCATGCATCCCTGTGTTACACCATGTGGACCAGCACAGGTTAGCAGTACTCATGGCTGATGTGTGGCATATGACCTTGACATTAACATATAGTATGACATGCAATCTGCTGACGTGTGCATTGGCATGCATACATGTTTGACACAATGGTGTCCTGTCACATATGCAGTGGGGTAATGGTGTCACATTGCAGTGTTGTCTGTCCGCCCTACAGATAAAATGAACTTTTAGCAGATGTCCATGACCATTGACGGGTATTATGAGGAGTTTATATTGCTATATAGTGTGAAGTACAGACACAGTGCCATTGCATGGAATCATGAGGCGTCTCTATTGCTATAGTGTGAATTACACACACAGTGCATAGCCATGACTGTGTGCATACACAATACATATATACTGTGGATTGTGACCCACATCGCTGAGGTGTATACACAGTAAACCATGATGTGGAATGTGTGACATAGGTCACCGAAGGACATACGGATGACACCCCTGCACATCTACAAACATATTTTAGCTGCCTGGCAACCATGTCCACACATGGCAGAATTGCCAATACACCATGTCCCACATGACATTTGTGTACCACACACACGAGGTGCACGGCTGACAGTGATGTCCAACATCAGCAAGGGAAATGTACTGTATCTGTGGCCTGATGTGGTTGTCTGTGTATGTATGTGGATGCTGTACAGGTGACTACTGTCATGCTGTGACACAGTCATGATGTTCAACACATCTTATGTGGTTGAATGAAGTTACACCTCCACAAACTGTGCACAGGCTTGTAGGATGTCCAGTGTTCCACATATGCAATATAACCATTCAACAAAGGCTATTGTTGGACCATGTGTAGCCAATGTACAACAGGGTGTACACACAAACACATCACATCTACTGTGTGTTGCTACATGTCTCTGGCTATCCTCCATGGCCATGTGTGAACATGTGTTGGCCAAACGGTTGTGATGGCCATCTATCTCACATGTCTGTGTTGTCCCATATGACATACACCCATAGATGTCATATACTCCACTGTCCACAGGGTTATGCAGACAAAGGGTTGTATGTCTGGTATGTGGGGTATGTTTTATGGGATAGTGAGACAATGTTGCAGCCGGACCACTACATGTCATGGACATGTCAGATGGCACATCACAATGTGTGCACTCATAGCAGGGGCATAATCCACAATGGTGAATCCTATGGGCTGCCCATACTCCAGCTCACTGTGTAGTACTGTTTGTGTACCCCACGTGTGTAGTATAGTACATGTTCCGACATTGAACAACACCTCCACCGTTGTATGCACAGCTGTCCACACATCTAGCAATGACAGTTTCTGAGGTTTCATGTCGGTGTTTCACTTAGTTTGTAAGTATTGCACATGGGTAGCCAGTGTGATGGATTGCAGATGTGACCTGTGTATTGTGACCAGACCATACATTATGTGTACATGTGTTAACTGGCCACATGGTGAATAGATCTGTGCATTAACATGCCTGATACTTATAACTGTCTCACCTGCAACAGCCTGCTATCTCTGTGGAATGCCAGAGGTACCTATATAGGGGTGACACAGCAGTATGATCATTATCCATGCCTGTATGACAGCTACAGGGTGCAATGTGCATGTTAACACATTCACCAGTACAATAGGATATACTATAGAGTATGCACATGTGTGCATACACTGAGTAGCATACTATAATATGTGGTATGTGTGTATACATGCCTTGCATATTATGTTACATTACATATTGTACAGTGACACATGCAACTATATGGGATATAATAGTTATATGTGCAGTAGTGACTTACCAGGCAAGTCCAGGCTTGGTGGCTGAGAGACACCCACCTCCACGATGTCAGCTAAGGTTTGTGGATGCTGTTCTGACGGTGTCCCCAGGTTGGCCAGTAGCTCCTCAGTATGTGTGAGTGGGGGCTGGGTTGGTGACCCACCACCTGTTGCACCTTGTTCCCTGGTGATTACATTCACACGCTGTTTTGCACATTAGATCAGGTCCATGCAGTGTCTGCGCACCTGCTGGTATGTGCGGTTATGGCCACCTGCATCATTAACCCTCCTACGAAGTTCCTGCCACAGGTCATCCCGCTGTGCATCCTGTGGCAAATGGCTAAACAGGACATCATAGTTGTCTTGGAGGTGAGGTATAAGGGCCTCATCCTCCAAGCGGGTATAGGCTGGGAGCCTTGCTCGCGGCATATCTGGAAGACATAATGATGGAGACAGGTCACAGTATCGAAGAGATGCCCAGAGATACAGCTGCACATACACGTGTATCACATTTATTACATATAAATAGTTGTCTTTGCAAATCTTCATGACACTGACACCACTGACATGTTTGTGTCACACACATGTGACACCCAATGGGGATTGGATATTATCACCATATATGTGTGTTACCTAATTACATTGCTCATACTCCATGTGGATGCTGTCTTGATGTGGGCATGTCTGTTTGCCTGTACTGGTGTTCTTGCCTATCAGGACATGCCTGGATGTGTCCACATTAATGCTGTCAACCTTGATGCTGTGTATACATCACATATCAACACATACACTGCCTTATCGGACATGACCTGTGACAATGCAGACATGCACACGGAAGCCTTTACATGCATGCATTTTGTCATATACATCTACATGGCACTGTACAGCAGTTTAGCATCCTGCCACGTATCGCCTGTGTTGCACATGTGATACACATGGGGCACTGGCTAGCCAGATGGTATTTGCATGGATGGTTATCAACTATAGCATGTACGGCCAAGGTCATGTAGTAGTCTGTATGCCCTGGGCCATGTATGAGCCTAGGATGTGAGGTTACCTAGCTGTAGCTGACAGCCATGTTTCTGGCCCCAGGTGAAGCAGTACCACATAACTGATCCAGACGGTTATTGATACAGCTACCATGCGGTCATCACACCATTTCTGACAGAGGTGAAATGTGCAGCTTTGCTGGACAGGGTTGCATAGTATGGCAGGAGTATGTAACATATATGGCACAAGGATCTGTGCAGAATGTGGTGATCCTTGCACTAAAAAGATGGATGTCCATGACGTATGTATTTCAGATCAGGATATGTACGTGCAGCATGTCCAACATCACAGTGTTGGACATGTCTTTATGCAGGGTAGGCATCATGCTACATAGTGGAGATGAAGATTGTGAAGGCTGGTGTTGCCCATCCAAACATGGGCAATACCCCTTAAAGGTGATATGTGAACTGATATTGGTCACTTGAGTGATGAGTATGGCTGTACAATGATCTCCATGTTCATGGATGGCACCCTGTCATGACTAGGGTTGCCTTTTATGACTACCTAATAGTCTTGGTGATGTCACTAGCTCAGGGAGGTAAACTGCACAGCACCATCCCTTACAAACAGTGTCCATTATGTTGACCGCTGCCTAGGTGGTAGATCATGGTACAGGGTTATTAACCTAGCGGTGACAATGCAATATACAGCTGTCAGATTGTGCACATATGTCACACACCTCACCCACAAAGCCCATTCTGTATGTTGTCCACAACACTGAGTCAGCTATTGCTCCTAGGTCATAGCCATTCACATACTTACATAGGCAGATGCCTTCCATTTGTCTGTGTGGTATGGGCTACAATGAGGGGGAGTACAACAAATTAACCCTGCTTTACTGTAGCTGCCACTGGTGTGATATGCACATATTACTCAGACACCTTTTGTAGTGTTAGTTCTGTCAACAGTCCACTGGCAGAACACTCTGTGACATACAATGGTACATCTAGTATACTGAGTGTAGGTGGAATACAGTATGGGTGATGATGTCCTATGACCTGTCACAGGTATGATATGCAGTGTGAAATCATCCGTACTGTCATCTACATCTGTACTGCTAACAACATATACGTTGATTAAGGTTCATGGACTTTCAGACCAGACTCAGCAGGGTAGTAGTGTAGTGCTTCACATTATGAGTGGTGTCTCCACTTTGTGGGTTGTGATAACTGTTGGTGTGCACCATTCAGTTTTTTCACAGACTGACATGAAGCTACGTTTTACATGATGTGTATGTGTAGAGCAAACTGTTTTGCCATATGTATATGATGCAACCAGGGATGTGGACAGGTCCCATGCAGCCTGAGTGCACCTTGTACCATCATAGTTATGGTTACAGGGGCTCTGTAGTGTTCATGGATATGTGATTGTGTACCTGTTGGGGGGGCAGTGTGTTTATGTTATCCAATACCCTATCTGTATTGCTTATTCATGCTCAGCACTTGTTCAGAACATGTAAGCACTTCATGAGCTACTAATTACTCAATCCTCCTCATTACCTACAGGTAAACACTGTTTGTACTTACATTTCCTGCTTGCTTAGAGTAAAACAGCTCTTGTACACACTTTCCTCACATATCTAGTGGGAAATAGTTAAATATTCAGGCATGTCCAAGTGTCAATACCCAGTGTTATTGCCTGTCTGTATGATGAATATGGGCATCATGAGGCAATATAGAAATTGTGTCATGTACACAGTCAATACTCCCCTCCTAACATACAACACTACAACCTGTGGGAGATGCACATATCTAGCCATGCTGGAGGTAAAGCTCTCTCCAACTCAGACTGAACCTGACAATCATGTGGGGATGTTAAATGTTTGCACCACACCACACTCATCACATAGTCTCACTAGATCTCCACCACCACAGGCCACACATAGTAAGACTACATTTGCGGACCCTCTCAATACTACTCTGTCTAGGCAACAGAGAACTCCAAAGCAGAAATGCAGGCAGCCCCCATCACCCAACACAACACCAATTACTTATAGCCCATAGACTCATTGTGCCCATCAACCACAGCCAATAGGGTGATATAATGTACGCAACACACTAGTCATAGGTGACTCTATAGATGGTCACACTGATGTCTCACTCAGCAGGCTACACAAGGTGATAGTTACTGTCAGCTGCCTGTCGGGTAACAGGATCCGTGACATAACCTATGCACTCAGGTCACTCCTCAACAGGTACAATATGACTGTGTCATTCTCCATGTTAGTGTGAATGCCCTGAGATGTACCTTTCTGGACTACATGTAAAGAGACATGGAATAGCTCTCCGATCTTGTAGCCCAGGCAGGTATCGCCCTAGCCCTGAGTAGCATTTGGCCATCATCCAGAATGATAATGCAGTACAAGGACAGAATTATTTACTTCAACAATTGGCTATGCTTCTGGTGTCATTCCAAGGGTATCCAGTATCTGTCTGCTTTGAATGACATGGTCGACAGAACACGATGCTTTGGCACAGATGGTCTGCACCTGTCAGCCCTGGGATTACGGATAATGGCTAAGGCTCTTGCTGCTCCTATAGTGCCTGTTTTAGGCATGGTTCAAATAACATATTCACCACCATAACAGGAACAGGCAAGCAAAACCTGAGGGTAATGCTACTCAGTGCTTGACATCTTCATCTCAAATGCACTCACCCAAGGCACTCCTTGTAATGGACCACTGCAATGTCTGTGCAGTGACTGGGACCTGCTTCTAGGCTCCTGAGAGCACCCCTGCACTACCAGGCTATTACTCATACCACACCTTTCAGTCATGTAACCAAGACCGGAACACCCACGGCGGAGGTGTGTCCATATTTCCTAAGGATATCCACACCTCCAGGCTGGTTGCTTAGCACAATGCATCAGAGGTAATACAAGTACAACTAACTCTGGCCATAACTGCTATACAAATTGTAGCTTGCTACAGATTCCACACCATACCCCACAGTTAACGGTCCTCACTTCTTGGTGTACTGGAAAGTAGGGTTCAAACAGACACTACTGATGTGCGACTGACACTACCCCACCATTAACTGGGATACCTACTCATGTACCGACACATTAGGCCAACGCTTTCTGGGATTCATAACCTCCAATTGCCTGGATCAACCTATCCACACCACCACCAGGGCCAACAATATCCTAGACCTGGTCATTACCAACATGTGTGACTGGTGTTCCACACCTGGGGTTATCTCCTCATTGGTCAGATCCGAACATACGTTAATCACCCTTGTGATCCACATCCCAGCACCACACCCTTTACGGAAAACACAGTACAATATTTCTACAAAGCCAACTTCAGGCTTCTTATGACAGCAGTAGTAAACGTCATGACACCCGTGCAGATGGACAATACAGTTACAACCACTGAATCATACACAACTGCACTTAATTAGCACTTACACGACTGCATGGATCATGCTATCCCAAACAGAGCCATGATGGTACCCACCAGAAAATGGAAGCCACTCTTGTGGTCCACTGCCATGGGCATAATGTACAACAGAAGGAGGAGACTGTTGCAAAGTAGAGTACAATCCCATGAGTGGAGGAGCTCCTTGGTCAGCCTCTTTAGGAATCTGAGATCCCTTATCACATCCTCCAAAGCTAGCTACGTAAACATTACTGCAACTAATTCTAAGGACTACCACGAAGCATTCTAGAGGTATGTCACTACTCGATGGCGATACCCACATCTGCTCTGGCATACAGCAGTTAGGCACGAACATTACAGAACCGACTGATATTGGCAATATCCTGGCAGATAGGTTCAGTGCTAACTTTGCACCCCTCTCACACCCTAAAGGGCCCATATCTATACAGGAATGATGCAAAGTCCCTGCGATCACAACTACACAGTTCAAAGCTGCACTCTCTAAAGCCAGGAACACAGCATCCATGTGACCGTACAACATCCCAGGCTGCAATTTCCACAAACTTCAGAATGAAATGGCTCCCCACTTGGGCACCATATTCACTAATAACCTTGCATCAGGCATTGTGGCCCCTGAATGGTGCACAGCAACAGTTATCACACTCCACAAAGGTGGCGCCACAATGGACCAACAGAACTATTGCCCTATATGCCTGAGTAGACTGTTCTGCAAAGCTATGGAGCACATCATCATGGATCTCATTCACAGAAACATTGGTGGCCTCCAAACCTTTGATCCCACCAAGTTTGGATTTGTTAGGGCCAGACCATGCCTCCTAAACCTGGTGGAGTCCTTTGAGACAGTTACCAAGGCAGTAGATAAGGGTAAGGAGGTCCACACAGCCTACCTTGACCTCTCAAAGGCTTTCAACACCGTTACCCATTCTGGTATTGTCAACCTACACATCCAGCTGCACATCAACCCCTATGTCACGAGATGTTATGCAAAGTGGCTCACGGACAAAACCCACACAGGAGGATAGCATACCCTAGTTCCTACTGTAAATCAGTTACAATTGGCGTCCCCCAGTCCTTGGTCATAGGGCCCCTCATGTTTGGTATATGCTTCTCTGAGGTATAGGCTAGCACAGGAGGACCTACCCTGAATAGATTTGCAGATGACTGCAATCTAGGGGACATGATTGAGTCTCCAGCTAATAGAGACACCCTCCATAAGGGTGTCACTGGGATACCTGGTGTCAATAACATGGCCTCAAGTTGCATGCCACAAGGTGCATAGACATCCCCTTTGGATTACACCAATCATCCGCGGACTATCACATAGGTGGTAGTCCCTACATACATAAGACATAATAAGGGACTTAGAACCCAAGTAGATAGCATTCACTCCTTTGATAACCATATTGCCAAGGTGGTGTGGATATCCTTCTATGTGGCCACTCTAATCTCTAATGGGTTTGTAGCCAGAACAAAGGCAGCCATTGTGCCTCTCTACTCATGACTTATGAAACATATTAAAGGGTACAACATTCCATTTGGGATGTACCTTACAAGACAACAGCAATGGCTTTAAATACCACAATATTACCACACCAAGAGGAATACTGACCTCAAAAGGATGACGTATGCAGCCCAACTACAGAAACCCCAACTGCACTCATTTGCATACATACTCAGAGGTGATCTCTGTTGAACATACAAGGCCCATGTGCAAAACAATATTGATGGATATGCTCCACATAAGCAAAGGCCACTGAGAGCCACATGCTCTGGGATATGTACCTAAATGCAACACGATGCTTTGGCACAGATGGTCTGCACCTGTCAGCCCTGGGATTACGGATAATGGCTAAGGCTCTTGCTGCTCCTATAGTGCCTGTTTTAGGCATGGTTCAAATAACATATTCACCACCATAACAGGAACAGGCAAGCAAAACCTGAGGGTAATGCTACTCAGTGCTTGACATCTTCATCTCAAATGCACTCACCCAAGGCACTCCTTGTAATGGACCACTGCAATGTCTGTGCAGTGACTGGGACCTGCTTCTAGGCTCCTGAGAGCACCCCTGCACTACCAGGCTATTACTCATACCACACCTTTCAGTCATGTAACCAAGACCGGAACACCCACGGCGGAGGTGTGTCCATATTTCCTAAGGATATCCACACCTCCAGGCTGGTTGCTTAGCACAATGCATCAGAGGTAATACAAGTACAACTAACTCTGGCCATAACTGCTATACAAATTGTAGCTTGCTACAGATTCCACACCATACCCCACAGTTAACGGTCCTCACTTCTTGGTGTACTGGAAAGTAGGGTTCAAACAGACACTACTGATGTGCGACTGACACTACCCCACCATTAACTGGGATACCTACTCATGTACCGACACATTAGGCCAACGCTTTCTGGGATTCATAACCTCCAATTGCCTGGATCAACCTATCCACACCACCACCAGGGCCAACAATATCCTAGACCTGGTCATTACCAACATGTGTGACTGGTGTTCCACACCTGGGGTTATCTCCTCATTGGTCAGATCCGAACATCGTTAATCACCCTTGTGATCCACATCCCAGCACCACACCCTTTACGGAAAACACAGTACAATATTTCTACAAAGCCAACTTCAGGCTTCTTATGACAGCAGTAGTAAGCGTCATGACACCCGTGCAGATGGACAATACAGTTACAACCACTGAATCATACACAACTGCACTTAATTAGCACTTACACGACTGCATGGATCATGCTATCCCAAACAGAGCCATGATGGTACCCACCAGAAAATGGAAGCCACTCTTGTGGTCCACTGCCATGGGCATAATGTACAACAGAAGGAGGAGACTGTTGCAAAGTAGAGTACAATCCCATGAGTGGAGGAGCTCCTTGGTCAGCCTCTTTAGGAATCTGAGATCCCTTATCACATCCTCCAAAGCTAGCTACGTAAACATTACTGCAACTAATTCTAAGGACTACCACGAAGCATTCTAGAGGTATGTCACTACTCCCGATGGCGATACCCACATCTGCTCTGGCATACAGCAGTTAGGCACGAACATTACAGAACCGACTGATATTGGCAATATCCTGGCAGATAGGTTCAGTGCTAACTTTGCACCCCTCTCACACCCTAAAGGGCCCATATCTATACAGGAATGATGCAAAGTCCCTGCGATCACAACTACACAGTTCAAAGCTGCACTCTCTAAAGCCAGGAACACAGCATCCATGTGACCGTACAACATCCCAGGCTGCAATTTCCACGAACTTCAGAATGAAATGGCTCCCCACTTGGGCACCATATTCACTAATAACCTTGCATCAGGCATTGTGGCCCCTGAATGGTGCACAGCAACAGTTATCACACTCCACAAAGGTGGCGCCACAATGGACCAACAGAACTATTGCCCTATACGCCTGAGTAGACTGTTCTGCAAAGCTATGGAGCACATCATCATGGATCTCATTCACAGAAACATTGGTGGCCTCCAAACCTTTGATCCCACCAAGTTTGGATTTGTTAGGGCCAGACCATGCCTCCTAAACCTGGTGGAGTCCTTTGAGACAGTTACCAAGGCAGTAGATAAGGGTAAGGAGGTCCACACAGCCTACCTTGACCTCTCAAAGGCTTTCAACACCGTTACCCATTCTGGTATTGTCAACCTACACATCCAGCTGCACATCAACCCCTATGTCACGAGATGTTATGCAAAGTGGCTCACGGACAAAACCCACACAGGAGGATAGCATACCCTAGTTCCTACTGTAAATCAGTTACAATTGGCGTCCCCCAGTCCTTGGTCATAGGGCCCCTCATGTTTGGTATATGCTTCTCTGAGGTATAGGCTAGCACAGGAGGACCTACCCTGAATAGATTTGCAGATGACTGCAAACTAGGGGCCATGATTGATTCACCAGCTAATACAGACACCCTCCATAAGGGTGTCACTGGGACTGATACCTGGTGTCAATAACATGGCCTCAAGTTGCATGCCACAAGGTGCATAGACATCCCCTTTGGATTACACCAATCATCCGCGGACTATCACATAGGTGGTAGTCCCCTACATACATAAGACATAATAAGGGAACTTAGAACCCAAGTAGATAGCATTCACTCCTTTGATAACCATATTGCCAAGGTGGTGTGGATATCCTTCTATGTGGCCACTCTAATCTCTAATGGGTTTGTAGCCAGAACAAAGGCAGCCATTGTGCCTCTCTACTCATGACTTATGAAACATATTAAAGGGTACAACATTCCATTTGGGATGTACCTTACAAGACAACAGCAATGGCTTTAAATACCACAATATTACCACACCAAGAGGAATACTGACCTCAAAAGGATGACGTATGCAGCCCAACTACAGAAACCCCAACTGCACTCATTTGCATACCGCATACTCAGAGGTGATCTCTGTTGAACATACAAGGCCCATGTCCAAAACAATATTGATGGATATGCTCCACATAAGCAAAGGCCACTGAGAGCCACATGCTCTGGGATATGTACCTAAATGCAACGATGACTAGGATGTGCTGGAGGGATACAGTCCTGACCTGGACACTCACCATGCTTTGGAACATGATTCCTATGTACATCAGGCAGGGACCATCACTAGCACTCTTCAAGAGATACCTCAATGGGTAGATGGGAGACAGACAGTGGCTCTGCTGTACAGAGGTGCAGGAAATGAATGGCTCTGCTGTTCACAGGCACAGGACACTAACCTAGAGGGTGCCGCAAGTGAAAACACTGTAGTTAGGCTTACGAATGGCCTTGGCCAGACAGCATAGTACCTAACTATGAACCTATGAAGCTATTACATGCCCTTTGTGCATGGATAATTGACTAGCTCTTCCATTTCAATTAGCTATCATGCTGATACACTGTCTGGTGACTACAAGTCATATGTATCCTGTTATTGTATATTGTACATGCCAGTAGACATACCTGATGTTTGCATAACATAACAGTAATGCTATGTAAACTGTTAGACATATCTACCTACAATACTGTACATTTCACATTTTTGCCACAATATCCCACAATGCAAATCATAATTGCACAGCAGGACCACCTTATACATGTTATTCTCAGTTATATGCCCATACATGTGTCTACTGTTACAGTATATCAACATATACTATCCCCTGTTATGGCACATACTTGTTGGACAAACCCTGCAACTGACAGCGGCTGGAGTGGAATTGTTGTGTTTAAAGTCCTTATATAGCATCCTTTGTGGTGTATGAGGTGTTTACCTTGTGGCCCACAGCAGTACACACAATTTCTATGAGCGTTACTATGTTCATCAATACATCACTACATAATACCTTTTCCCACTATATGCATTGCATACACTTTAATTAATACAGAACAGGTACTACATACACTAACATACTGAGTGTTCTACATACCTTATTAGTATCCCGAGTTGACGATAATATAATTCCTATTCGTTTTCTGTTGTAACATTTTTCTCGTATGTACATACGGTTTGAATGTATGACAAGCCATCCTTTTATACTTAGATACCAGTAACATGTGGTATCCTGCCACCAATTGGTGTTCCAGAGTAGATGATTACATGCACATCAGCTGTGCAGCTACTCCATTAGCCAATTACATGGCAACAGTGGGGTATAAATGAATACTCCACTTGGGCATTGTCCCTTTGCCCTACCTTCGAGGATGATGGCCTGGATGTGTTGTTTGTGATGAATTGCAACAACTATATGGAGACACACAGAGATATATTAACTTCATGGCCCCCGTGGATTGTGTGTAATGGCTAGAGGATGTAGTTCTACATGTGAGTGTAGTTGTTATATCAGCCATCTGATACGGGATTATTGCAACCAAACCCTGTAACATCGGCGTCTGTTCCATTGTACAACAGCAACGATTTCACATAGGGCCATTATAGTGTGTCTCTCACAAGGTATGCTTCTGCAGATGTCATAGAGTGAGTGGATGTTTGCGATGTTATTACAGTCTGTATTGCAATTGTTTCGGGTGTGGGGGAGATGTAGGTGGGTGTACATAGCAGATGCAGGTGTGTAGGAACTGCATTTATACATATTCCATATGTGTGTGAGGGCTCCTTCCCTAATTGAAGACCTATCCTTTAGTAGACTAATACTATGGTTATTGCAGGCTTATTCATTAAGCCATTGTTAATTGGTTCCTGTATAGCATGCAGGTGATGTTGGTCCTTCAATCCCTTCGGAAATACATTGGTATGTAATGAAATGTTGCTACATGAAAGCTATCTCATGTATTTCTGTCACAGATATTTGCACTCATTGGAGTTGTGTTGGTGACTGAACCTATTTGGCTTGGGTTGCCACCTTTTCAAATGGCCATAGTGGGAAATTTTCAGGACACACATTGGATTTTAGAGGCTGACACATACCCACGGTCAGTACAAAGTATAGAATTTTACATATATGCCTATATAAAAGCTTATATTCTTGTAGCGGTTTACATGCTTATCCTGTTTCTTGTTACATGTAGGTATTTTAGATACAGATGACTATTTTATACAACA
Source organism: Protopterus annectens (assembly GCF_019279795.1). Lineage (NCBI taxonomy): Eukaryota > Metazoa > Chordata > Ceratodontiformes > Protopteridae > Protopterus > Protopterus annectens. Next base: position 1,628,573,693 of record NC_056728.1, on the reverse strand, counting down.
ATTACATTAAATATGGAACATGCCAAAAGTCTCGAGATTGTAGGACATTAGTATTTGTACTCATTTTGGTCAGGACACTACCGCACATAGATTGACTGCCCCTCGCAAGGTTGGACAGGTGGTAACCCTATCTTTGGCTCATTTCCATAGCACATATTTGTAATAATGTATAGACATATATACTCTCTATATCCTTTGTTCATAACGTTCGATCGTGGCGGAATGTGTGATTGCTATGGTCCATGTTATGCACATATTTGAAGACTTCAACCGCGTATACAGCATACCCACGGATTCAGGAATGCACACACTTCCAACAACCACATTACCTTTCGCAGACTCCCAAACCCCACAATACCGAACACTCAAACTCACGACAGTCAAACTCACAGAACTAACACAAACACAGAACACACACATGCACACACAGATACACTGCTACCCATCACATCCAAACAAACCATCCTACACTATGTATGGCCAGGTGGCCATGCCCACATACACACCCCATGTGGGTGGCTGTGCCCCTCACACCACACCTACTGTAATAATCTACCTCTAAGATAGCACAAACAGACACATGAAGCAAACCCACACACACACATTACAGTCCCCTGGAAACACACACCACACTCAGAACACACACTTACACACACTACAGCAATCAGAAACACACTTAAACACAGTACCTACCTGGACCGCAGCACCAGAAGCACTAACTAAATGTCCCTTAACATCGTGATAATAGTACTCGCGGTTCTAGTGTTCCGGTACTGTGGTCTTTTGGTCTTTAAGCCTTGTGATTACGCGTGTCGGTATGTAAAGCACTCGGTATTTGGTAGTATCCTATTTATATGTACCTCTATGGTTGTGTAGATGTTGTTAACCTATCTATATATTTGCAGTTATATGTATATCCGTATATATCGACATATAGCTCTCTATCACCCTTTCTCTCTCTCTCTCTCTATATATATATATATATATATATATATATATATATATATATATATACAGAGAGAGAGAGAGAGAAAGAACACACCTTTTGTTGGGTACATGGCAGTGTACACTATTTCCCAAACTCTGCCCTTTTGTGTTTTAACCTGTCTCAATACACACCTGCCATTGGTACATCTCAGGTAGCTTAGTGGTAGGTGATTGTGTACATGGTTGCGTGTTCTACTCCTGGCAGTGGTCGTTTTACCTCTCAGAGCAGACAATATTAGTACAAGGGTAAATAACGCACATTTCAATGGTTCTGGGCAGCTTTGCCCGTGATCTGCGTGATATTCAGCAAAGGTTAGACCTGTGTTGCGCATATCTGTGTAGTCATGTTTAAACGACGCTTACCGGCACTTACAGATGCAGAAAACTCGATAACATGTGCTTAAATGTGCTCTAATGACCTGCATCCAACATCCATTATTCAGGACATCGGAATTACGTAACAACCCTTGCAGGTCGTGGAACCGGGAACATGCACGAGACAGTCAGTGGCTTTACCACTGGGGCATTTAGGATATGTACAATTGTTATGGTGTTTAGTATGTAGACTGTACTACGGTTGTTCCTCCATACTGCAAACAAATGTGTAACTCAGTTAGTTTACATACGGATGATACCTATTAATGGTATGTCCAAGTGATGCTTAATGGATGTGCTCCAGCTATGGGAATCCATGTTACAGTGAGCCACCCACTGTAATGTGCTAAACCTTGCCATAACCATAACTGGAGAATGCTGGGGTGACACATACCTGTCATGGGTACTCCCCATGCTTTGGAACTACATCCCTGATTACATTATATGGAACCCCTCATTAACACACCAAGGAATCCTTGCAGAGTGGGTGGGGAACAGTGGTTACACCCCATGGATCCCACAATTGGCTCTGCTCCACAGAGGGACAGTTAGTTAATCAATGGGGTGGCAACAGCAGACACATTTTGGCTAGGCTTATGAATGGCCTCTGACAATTAGGCATGTACCTACCGATGTACCTAGGAACCTATAAATACAGTATCAACACATGCTGTTAGCTTAATTTACTGTTCAGGTGTTAACTTACCTTGTACCAATAGCTGTTGTGTGTGCAGTAGTTGAGGTCTGCCTATGTAGGATGCACACAGTAGACCACCTATACATGACAATTTACAGGTGGTCGTGTGTGTGTGCCATCTATTTTACTGTGTGTGCAGGTGGAGAAGTGTGTCAGTCCATAGGGGCCTACACTGTCAGTGTATGTGCTATACGTTCCCTCTTTGCCAAGGCATGGGTATATTGGGCACACCTCCGTCTGTCTACTGGGGCTGGCACAGGGTGTTCATGGTCTGAATCCCTCTGTGCCTGTGGTGCCCTTGGCAATTGCGGTGGGCTGTGAGGGCCTTCAATATTATGTCCCTGCTGCAGCTGTTTCTGCAGGATCATATTATGTAGCATGGCACATACTATGAAGATGTGGGCACACATGCCTGGAAAGTACTGCAAGGCTCCACCAGATATGTCCAAGCAATGGAACCATGATTTCAGCGTCCCAAACACACGCTCTATGATGATTCTGGTTTGTGCGTGTGCCTCATTATGGCATTCTTGCATGGGTGTGTGTGCATTTCTGATGGGAGTCATCATCCATGGCTCCAGTGCATAGCCAGCATCCCCCACAAGGTGGCCATATGGGATGTCCCACCTGACAAATACCTGGTACAGCTGTGAGGCATGCCAGATGTGGGAGTCATGGTAGCTTCCAGGGCTGCCAGCACACACATCCGTGATAATGCCCTGGGAATTGCACATGACCTAGCAGTTGATGGAGTGGTATCCCTTGCGGTTTATGTAATGCCTACCATGCTCACTGGGTGGTGACTTGATATGTATGTGCATTCAGTCTATTGCATCCAGTACCTCCAAGTAATTTGCCACATGGTGGAAGAGGCGCAAATTGCTGGCCAACTCCTCCTGAGTTTGGGGGAAGTATATATGCTCAATGGCATGTGGTAACATGGCATCCAGGAACTGGTGGAGTACCCTGGATGCTGATGCCTGTGAGATCCCCATGATATCTCCAGTTGGCCTTTGAAAGGTACCTGTGGCTAGTATTCTCAAGCTTACACATACCTTTGTGTCCACTGGGATGAGTTCCCCTCTGTTGTTTCTTGCTCTGAGGCTTGGCCGACACAGCTCAATGATTTGCTGTATGATGTCCCTGTCCACCCTGTAATGCTCTACTATCTCCAGATCATCTATTCCCTGGTAGGTTACCCTTAGTCTGAACACTCTTCTCCTCCTCTGGTGCCTGAGGTGGTTGTCAGCATCATCCTCCACACCACCTTCAGTCTCTAACACATGCTGATGAATCACAGCTATGGCAGCTCCCAACATGTACATTGTAAACGTTCCCCATCTGTTTACACCGATGGTGCAGTGTTTGGGAATACACGAGTGTTTGTGAGGTGCCTTCACACTTTATACTATTGTGCTTTGAAAGCTGATGATGTCATAGGGTGTGTATGTACAATCCGAGCTGCAGGGTATCTTACTTATGTGTTTTACCGCAGGTATTGCTATTGTGGTGCCTTTGGTGTTGAATTACATTTAGCTGCCATGGATCACCTGTTGCCCTTGCCTTCACTTTTCAAACTGATTCCCCTCCCATTGTCAGGCATGCATCCAGCAACCTGCTTTCTTGTTTGGCACTTTCCCACCCCAGGATTGTGTTACGAAATGTGTTCTATAGCCAATCTACTGCAGGTTTGCTTTGCTCTGCTGTGACAGTTCTCTTTTCTTTGCAATCCGGCACCTCCCTTTCCTGTTCTGCAGGTTGCTACTAGCAGCCTTGTTAGCTACCGTCAATGACCCACTGTGAGTTAATAGGTGTTAATTACTCAGTTGTTCTCCAATTACCCTACTGCGGCATTTCCTTATTGTCTTCCTGTAACCTTCTTGTTTCAGCTGTGGTGCACGCCGCACGCAGCCATTTACCGGGTTTCAAGCGCATTGTCATCCGCGTACACATGCGCTTTCAGTCACCTTGTGTGCTCTCAGCTAAGCAAAGCTATGGCTACATCCACACCCCTATCCTACGGCTTTGCTTATCAATGGGCAACCCGGATTAGCAATGCTCCAATGTGCTTACAGCTACGGTGGTACACCCCTCTGCTGATGTCATGTATACCTCCAGGCCACTCCTCGGTGTTGTACCGCTGCACCGTGTGGTACATCTTTACGCCGGCGGGACATTTGCGATTCAGTATTACTTGCCTCATTTGCATGGCATTGACTACAAATTCATAGTTACCGTGCCAAACACTGTCACAGACCCTTAGCAACCCTTGTGCTGTGCTTGTGGAGTAGCATGCCTACCATTGACTATTATGGCGAAATCATGATTTTTGTTACATTGCAATTTTATGACCTCTATATATATTTTCCTTGTGTTCCCCTTTGCGCACACATGCCCTGCGGTTGTACTTTGCATTAGTGTGGCCATGACATTAAATGTTATTTTTTATGTGTTGTGTGTGTTTTTATGCCATTGGCTGTATATTTAGCCATTGGCATATGTTAACTTTGTAATACGTAAGTTTGGTCCACTTTCATGGCTCCGATGTTCTGTTTGGAAAAATGTAAACCATTTTTTTTGGTTTACATTTCTGTATGCTTACGCTATGCCTGCACCACTTCATGAATCACTATGTACCTTCATTTGCATGCTGCACTACTGCGCATGGGGTGATTAGCATACATTCGCTGAGATCTGCACAGATCTGGCATACGCTGGTAGTGCACGTGTTATTGGATCATACCCGAATTGCTCGGCGGACATATTTGGCATTAGACCGCCTACGCTACACCTTCGCCTGGCGCAAGCTTCATGAATCCTGGGGTATGTTGTGCTACATGCTTTCTAAAGAAGAGCCATACCACACAGATACACACAAACAGACACACACACATACACACACACACATACACACACACACACACACACACACACACACACACACACACACACACACACACACACACACACACACACACAATGTCTAAAAAATCTCTAATACCAAACCCTTCTACTAATTTGAATGCAGAAACAAGTGTAAACGTAGGTCCTGCAGGAGTGTGGGCCCTGAGATGAGTGCTAACATGTCCTGTAGTGATGTACTCCCAGTAATAAGTGCTGGCATGGGTTCTACAGGGGAGCAAGTGCAGCAGCTTAATTTTGTGGTCTTCAGCCTTTTGGTCTTTCAACATTATGGTCTTGGGATTATGATTGTCAATATTTTGGGCTTCAAGATTGTGATAGTAAATAAATAAATAAATATATATATATATATATATATATATATATATATATATATATATGAATCTTTCATCCCGTTCAGGACACTATGTCTTCCTTATGCCCATTACTTGCCAATATAGGCCCTACCTGTCTACATGATAAAACTAAGATAAAGCAGGTATCAGAATATTTGAAATACATTGGGGCCATGTCAGCAGGGAACCAAGCAGTATGTTAAAGGGGAGGTGGAAGTCACGTTGTTTGCTGAAAGACTTGAGCAATCAGGCAAGGATAAGGGCTGTTAAAGAAGAAAAATAAAGACTATAAACTTTGTGGGAAGTTAAGTATAAGAGAGGTGCCTACCTGTCTTACAAAGAACATTATAGGGTTAGAAACACAAGAATATTACTTCTCATTATTTTAGGGGAAGACTCTGTCAGAAAGGGACAAAACAGCTTTTCCTAAAAATATCAGTGTAGGGAGAGTATAGCAGTAACCCAGCAAATGAAGGAAAGTAAGGCAAGGGAATAAGATGTCTTTCCCTAACTTTCTGCAAGAAAACATGGTTGGAATTAGCTGGTTGTCTAGTAGGTTTATTTAATTATACATAGGGGCATTATCAAGATCAGTGAGGGAGGCATTCATAGTTGATTTGCCTTAGAGTAAAGAGGACCTGAAGACTCAGGAAATTTCTGACTCATATCTTTATGCAACACATATATTAAATTATTTGCCAGGGTATTAATTGCAAATGTAGAAAGAATATTTACCTTGGCTCAAAGATTGAGTGCAAGGAAAGTTTATCAAAGGTAGACACTATAAGGATCTTTGGAGACTCTGTCAAGTTTTGTCGAGATGTCAAAACTGGAAGGGAAAGGGATGGTAGGAGTGTTGATATTGATATAGTCATTTGGGAGTTTCAGTTTCAGGCACTGAACAAAGTTTTAGGGTAAGACCTTTCTTAAATGTGGTAAAATACTTATACAAATGAGGGGTCCTCAGATCAAATCAGTTTAAGAAGGACAATGTCCTTGACTTTTTCCTTATTATGAAGGAGAATTTGGTGTAGAGTATGCAGAATTATCTGAGAGGATATGGGGTTGTTCACCGAGAGGAGTAGCTCAAATATGTGTGTAGATAACAGTATGGTTTTCTTGGGGATATGCAGTGTATGTTGTCAGGCTTACTGGCATTGTTAGAGAATTTTATACAAAACTCAGACAACAACAGGGATCCAGCCAGATGCATGGATGGAGTGGTGGTTATAATCAGGAGCTCCTTTCCTGCATGCTCATTTGCTGTTGCAAACTTGGGAAGTGTGCATTTTTAGTATGATATGTATTTGCTTTTACTTTTTAGCTGGAGTCCTCATCAGTGTAAGGAAGAACATGAATATACTACATTGTTTCTGTTAACTGGGACCAGACGGCGTCCCGGGCTGCGTCCTACATGAACTCCAAGAAGAGCTAAACCCAAACATAAAACTACTGTTCAATCTCAGCCTTACTACAGGATATGTACCCAAAGAGTGGTGTACAGCAACAGTGGTTCCTCTCCACGAAGGTGGTGCCTCAACGGATCCTGGAAACTATCGCCCCATAAGCCTGACTAGCTTGGTCTGCAAAGCTATGGAAAGGATCATCATGGACCTCATAAATAAAGATATTGGGGACCTACAGACACTGGATCCTACCCATTTCAGCTTTGTTAAGGGCAGATCCTGCCTCTTAAACCTGGTCGATTTCTTTGAAACAGTCACCAAGGCCATTGACGAGGGGAAGGTGGTCCACGCAGCCTACCTGGACCTCGCAAAAGCCTTCGATACAATACCCCACTCAGGCATTATAGATAAGCTCACCAGCTTAAATATAAACCCCTATGTCACTAGATGGGTTGCAACCTGTCTCAAGGACAGAACCCACATGGTTAGAATTGCTGGAGCCATGTCAGACTCCAAACCAGTTACAAGTGGCATCCCACAAGGCTCAGTCCTGGGACCTCTCTTGTTCGGTATATATTTCTCGGAGGTACAGGCCAACACGGAAGTACTGTGGCTGACCAAGTTCACAGATGACTGCAAACTGGGCGCCACAATCGACTCTCCAGCTGACACAAGCATCCTCCAAAAGGGCCTCATAGAAACAGACAACTGGTGCCAGAGCCATGGCCTCAAGCTAAACGCCAAAAAGTGTATAGTCATCCCCTTTGGCAAAAACAAAGTGCCCACAAATTACCACATAGGTGGTAATCCATTAAGTACAGAAGAAGTAATTAGGGACCTGGGGACCCAAGTTGATAGCAATCTCTCATTTGACAACCACGTGGCCAAAGTGGTTAGAAAACATTTTATATAGCCTACCTAATCATGAAGGGATTCACATCTAGATCAGGGGAGGTCATCGTGCCTCTTTACTCATCCCTTATCATGCCCATAATTGAGTACAATGCCCCTTTTGGGATGTACCGTACCAGACACCTGCAGCAACTGGAAAGACCCCAAAAGTACCTCACCAAGAGGATCAAAGGGCTCAAACAGATGCCATATGCTGCCCGGTTAAAGAAACTCCAGCTCTACTCAGTGGCATACCGCCTGCTCAGAGGTGATCTGTGCCTGACATATAAAGCCATGTCCAACCTGGAATTAATGGACATGCCGCACCTCAGAAAATCCAAATCTCATCGAGCTACTCGCTCGAGAGACTTAAACCTCAGCACTGAAATAAATAGGACATGCTGGAGGGACAGATTCATAACCCAGAGGCTCCCTTCACTCTGGAATAAAATCCCAGTCCAGGTTAGGCAGAGTCCCTCATTGACTCTCTTCAAGAGGAATCTTGATGAGTGGATGGGAGATCGTAGGTTTACCCCAGGTATCACTTCTGTGTCACTGTTAGACAGAGGCACAGTATACTAACCTCGAAAAAGGGCATAGCAAAATTAATTTAAAATGGGTGGCGAAAGCCAAACACACTCTGGCTAGGCTAATAAATGCCCTAGGGCAGATAGCCTAGTATGAACCTATGAACCTATGAACTCAGAAGGCCGGGCATCTTGAATCAAGATTGTGACTTTGCTAACTGATGTTTTGGTAGATATTGTGTATATTAAACAATCCCTGAAGAACCTTACTTCTCTGATGAAGGCTACCATGTCTGATACCACTGTTGCTAAATGGTGATGGCAAACATGATCAGAAACAAAAACAGATGAATCTACAGCACTTTAGGACCAGCAATAGGTGCAGAAAAAGCAGGAGGAGAATGTGGCAGCAGACAAGAGGGATATTTCTGAGCTATGACCCCATGGTTGGCAATGAGAAGTCAAATCAAATGATATGGAAACCACACTTGAAGTTACAATTTCCATCTGTTTGACTTTGCTAATGAGCAGAAGGTATGGATACTCCACTTATTAGTTGGAAATAATTGTGTACTTGATTAAAGGTGGATACCCCATCATTATAGAATGTACCCATAGGACTGTGGATAAACATTATAATGCTTTCTATCCCAGACATTTTATTTTTAAATGTTTGGACTATAATAATAGAAACAGGATCTTGAGAGTTGCCATTGATTAGGCTGCTAATTTAAAGATTGCAGATTTGTCAATTTGCATTGTTCTAAACTATAGTGCAGCTCTTTTTTTGAAAAGGAAAGCAATAACGTCTTATTTGAAATGGGGTAGAGTGCTGTGATTTTGTGTGTCACTTCAATACCCAGTGATTATAATATTGGTACAAGGAACACAGCAATTTTCATTTCAATCTCAAAATGATGTTGATGCTTTTCTTCAGAACTGTGGCATAAACTCTAAGAGCTCATTTGCTGGTATTGTTAAAGCCACTGGGAGGCTGGGCAGGTGGAGTACAAGAATCCTGATTAACCTAGTTCTTTAACTCCTTCTAAGTCTTCTCAGGGAAAGGCAATGTGGGTGCATTATGTTCTGCACAGCTGGGTAATTAGAGAGGTGCTTGACATAAGCTGTTTGAACTGGAGTCTTCCAATCAATCATCATCAAGTATGTCAACTCAGAGGCTGAAACTGGAATTGTGTGAAATGGATCTCATACAACAGTTTCCAATTAATATTCATTTCTTCAATGGCATGTGCAGGAGGACATTGTATTGGTTAAGGTTGGGCTCTTTAATCAGTTATGACTAGTTATGCTTTCACTTGTAACAGATCATTCGGTGTTCTTTGTTGAGTTATATTAATTGATGTCTCCTTGAGTATCTCTTACATTTATGTTCAAGGTTTTTAATGTTTTGCTTTTTATCAGATGTCTGTTAATTCTTTTCCCTGTTTGATTTTCAGCCATGAGTTCATTGCAATAAGGATAATAGGTAAAACATTTTATATATCATTGTCTTAGTTTCTTTAGTAGTGGAGCTGGTGGTTCCTATTTCTTTCTTTTTTGTTATTTTTTGCTGGAAGGTATTTTAATACCTCTAGTTGATTATAGGTGGCCTACTTCTTTGCAAGAGTGCACAGGAATAATGTTTTGATCCTACTTGTTTTCTGGCAGTTGCAACAAGTACTTAGCTTCTGTATTGTTCTGTCAGGCTGGATATTCTACTAGCTGTAATTAAGCTGATCAGTTATGGATGGACATAATCATATACCACAGAGTATTCTGCCCTTCATTTTTGCTTATACAGATACTGTATTATTTAAATCCCTTTGTTTGGCTTTAGGGTAATCTACATGTTGCACATTTCATAAGCTTGGATTTTATTGTATTATCTTTGGTTTGTTTCTTGGTGCATTAGTAGGGCTTTTTTTTTCACACCACAACTTTTAAGTATATGGCATTAGAGAGATGAAAGGGTGATCTTTGTTCAGTAAATGATCCCTGGGGTTGTTTAAGGTGGGAACACTAAATGTAAAGGGTAGCATTGTTTTAATTAAGGATAAAGCTGTAGTTTCTATGCCTAAGGGGAATATGCTTAAAATATTCTTATATAAGAAACTACACTAAACTTAAGTTTCCTGTCTCATATTAGAAAAAGTGGTGGAAGGGAAGTATTTATTGCAAGCTGAGAGGGGATTTGAGTTTTATTACAAGCTTATCTGAACTGGAATGTAGTTGAGAATAGGGCAGACCAGGAAGATAGATGGCTGTTTGTTGTGATACAGATGTACCTTGAAAGACTGGTACATTGTTATTATGGTCTCTATGAAGACTGCTGATGCTTGGGATATGATGTGCTAGCAAATTAAAGTTCTCAGTGCAATGGCTACCCCATGTTTATTGGAGGGGACTTTAATACTAGAGTGGATCCTTGGGTAGACAGCATCTCAGTAGGGGTTAATAGATACGTGCATAAAACTGAAACCATTATAGATGTTAGATTTGGTGGATGCATGGCATATATTAAATTCTGACTCTAATGACAATTTTCTATGGGTCAGATGGAAATATTGCTATTACAATCAATTTGCTTTTGATGTCTGCTGGTTAATTATAGTGTCTGATGCAAGCTCAATGATATAAATGTCTGACCTTTTTTGGTGTTTCTAGACTTACAAATGAGTGGCAGTACATAATACTTTCTTTTTTTGTAGAAATGTGATCCTCTTTGGTTAATGAATTCAGATAAACATGACATTATTAGGTAATGGATCGCATGTTATTGTACATGAAAATTTGATCAGATACTTCTCCCCATGCTAATAATCTTTTTCATTAAAATAACTTTATATGTGAGTATTCACTTCACACGTGCCTGTCTCATCAAAGGTTTATTTTTTTAATTGGTTCTTGTTTCATAGAATTAAAGAATCAGACAGATTAGAGTTAAATAACTCTAAGGAGATTTCTTTAAATTAAATACATAGTGACATTCAAAATCTTACAGTTGTAATGACTCCAAGTATGGATGGTCTTACCCCTGATATTTATACAGAATTTTGTACCATTTTGTTGAACCCTCTAAAGGTTAATTATAATTATGTGGAATACTAAGCCAATTCCCTAATCAGTACAATAAGATTAAAGTTATTTTTAAATAAACCTGGCAAAATATGTCCAGTACAGTTAATTATCATCCTATTTCTTTGTTACAGCTGGAGATTAAAATATATGCAAAAGTATTGGCTAACTTTTTGGAAAGGATCCTCTACGATCTTATTCCACCGAACTATCAAGGGTTCATTAAAGGGACAATTAGTGGCCCAGATTTGATCAGGCTAAACAGTCAGTACCATGAGCATCACTATAATAACCAGTTGTGCACCGTTAACATATTTTCAAACAGTGATTGATTACATAGATTGGAGCTTTCTGTGGGCCCTAATATATGTTGTAGATTTTTCAATATTCATTCATCAGGAGATTTAAACTTCTCTTTATGGAATCAGCAACTTGCTTTTATGTTAATGGACAGCTTTCTCCATTTATCAAACTGGGTAAGGGTATCAGGCATGGATGCCCTCTTTCCAGTTTATTGTTTGTCATGGCAACGTCTGTGTTGCATGCATATCTGTGAGTTAGGCTTATAGTAGATGTTATTTAAACTTCTTTGGAGTTAGTCCTGTCTTCCTGGTTTGTAGATGACTGTAGTATCCATATTTAATCACATTAATATTATGCTCAGCATTTTGAATACCTTTAAAGAGCTGGCAGCAGTTTCTGGACTTTAAATAAAATATTTCCAAAAATAAAGTCTTCCTACTTACTGTGAAGGTCTTTGAGACTTTAAATATTTTTATGGATTTACCATGAAAAAGTGAAACATCAGGTGGGGTACCTGGGCATTTGGATGGCTTTAGATTTTCTCACTTAATACTTTTAAATGCTAAACTGCTGTCTCATTTCTTAATTGATAAATGGCAGTGGTGGTTAAAGATGAAGCAATGAAGCTCACAGTTTTTTGAATAGAATGTCAGTAGTAAAGAACATGTCATTCCCCAAAAATGTGTTTCTTATTATGTATTTTATCAACAACCCTCGTAGCCAGAATCTCTTCTCATTTAAACCTGTGTCAACTTCCTACATCAAATCCCTTCTTCTTAAGCTTAAAGCATGTTCTCCCTCTACCGATAACCTACCGCCTACATTTCTCAAACTCGCTGCTGAATCTATAGCCTATCCTATATCCATTCTCATTAACAGATCTATACAAGAGGCTACAGTTCCTACTATCTGGAAATCCTTCTATACTATCCCACTGCATAAAGGTGGCAACTCCACTGATCCATCTAACTATTGTCCCATTGCTATTCTTTCCGCCATCTCAAAGTTGCTCGAAAAATGCATACATTCACAACTTCTCAACCACCTCCTCCAACATAACCTTCTCTCTCCCACTCAGCATAGTTTCCGTCCCCACCACAGCACATCCACTGCCCTCCTCTCTTTCACTCATACCATAGCCAATGCCCTTGATAACAATCAGCTAATATCCTGCCTTTTCCTTGACCTTTCCAAAGCCTTGACACAGTCTCTCACCCTATACTACTTTCTAAATGATCTAACCTCAACCTGTCTTCTTCCCCCCTTGCTTGGTTCTCCAGCTATCTCTCAGGTAGGCAGCAATCTATCAAATGGTTCTCCTCCTGCTCTCCCTTTATATCTGTTCCAACAGGTGTTCCTCAAGGCTCTATCTTGGGTCCTCTCTTATTTAATATCTTTACAAACGAACTATTCACCTCTTGCAGACAATCTTCTCTTATACAATATGCAGACAACTCTACACTCATCTCAATCTCCAGTAGTATCACAGACCTTCTCACCCTTACTCAAAACTCCTTTCTATCCACAGAGAAATGGCTATCTGACAATCTGCTTATCCTTAACCCTAAGAAGACCATGCTCCTGCTCTTTCTCCCCCGCTCTCTTTCCAATCACAAATCTACATTTACCATAACATCCTCTAACAACACAATCATAAAACCTGAACCACACACTAAACTGTTAGGTGTCATTATAGATGCTGAGCTCAAATTTAACTTACATTTACTCAAAGAAATAAAAAAACCACACCAGAAACTTGGCTTGCTTTATCGTAACAAAAGATTTCTTACTCCAAATGCTAGACTCTCCCTAGCACAGTCCTTCCTCCTGCCCACACTTCTCTGTGCAGCCCCAATACTAACCAATATATAAGCTACTACCATGAATAAACTGCAACAAACTTACCATAAAATTGCAAGATTCATTACTAACTCCCCCTACAACTCCCATCACTGCCTTGCCCTGAACTCATTACAATGGTTCGAATTCCCTCAACTACTGCTACTGTCTCAATTTCAAGTTATTCACTCCATTCTATACAGGCCTTTATCCTGTACAGCTCTCACTACTCTTGTATCTACCTATACCCCTTCTAGAACCCTCAGCACCTCTAACAAACAACTTCTGAATGTAAATCATTCAAAGAAGAACACAGGCAAACTGCAGTATAACTGCTCTATAGCCCACACTTGGAACAAACTTCCTCTGAACATCTGCTCCATCATACGCCCTGCACACTTTAAAAAGGAACTCAAACATTATCTTCTCAACACTAAATCATGTCTCTGCTTAGAACCTACCTGATATGTCCCCTTATACAATTGGTGCTCCTTCCCTCTGAACTCCTGAAAGCACCTATACTTTCCTACAAAGTCTATGCAAGAAATCTGAGTCACTTGTATACCTCTTGTTTGATCACTTGTATATAACTTGTTTTGTACATTAAAAAAAAAAAAAAAAAAAAAAAAAAACATTAGGGGTTCATATACTCATTTCTTTGAGAAAACCCTCTTGCTGTATTTTGATTATGTTTGAGTCATATTTGTATTAATATGTTTTGGAGTTATACTTAGTTATGGTACTTTCTATGTTTTGTTACCTATGTTATCCTAATTGTTTTTGTAATTGGAGCTTTTCTCCTCGGGTATCCACTGAAAACAGGCTCCTGCCCAGCTGAACCAACCCGGTTAACAAATGTCAAATAAATAAATAAATAAATAAATTACCACCTTTTGTGCTTTCTAAATATGTGAGCGATTGGAAAATGTTACTTATGAAATTTATTTGGCAGCATAGCATGTCAAGATTGATCCAGACAATGTTTTTTTTCCTCTTGGGGATTGAAAGTCTGGGACTTCCAAATTTTAAGACTCAGTGGCAGTACTTTCAAGCTTGGCTTGAAGACTATACAACCTTTTTTATATCAGGGGAATTTCTGATTTACTCAAATCTGAGAAATCTTCCTACAAGGTATGGGTTCTGGGGTTTATTTATTTATACTTTGCTAACCAGGTTAGTCCCACTAGGCCAATGGCTTCTTTTCGAGTGAAGACCCGAAGTGGTATACATGCTGACAGAGAAATGTGGCCAGGGCAATGGGGAACCTTCCTTACTGCTTCCCTGTTAATGAGCCAGTGGATGGCAGCAGGAAGGAGTAAGATGGAGGATGAGAAGCATGAGGAATGTTACATGTTACAGCAGAGCCAAAACAATCTGTGAAAAAAATTTTGAAGACAGCAGTTAGAGATGAGAAGAAGTCATCAGATTTGCCTGTTGTTCATAGGTGATTATTAGTCTAATGACCTCATGGGGATTTTTAAGCTTAGCCTGACTTCCCAAATGTATCTGGTAGCTTGATACCCTGGGTTATTTTTAGGGGTTTATGTAGGTTTAGACATGGGTGATCAAGCATTTAGAGGCTACCTCTGGCTAACAGAGTCATACAGTATATGTATGGGCAGGGGTACATTTTTGATTCCCCATCCACTGGTGCAAGTCACACTTGAGTTGAGTTATGGAAGAGCTCTGCTTGACATGGATGGGAAGTCTGTTCCAGAGAAGAGGTAAAATCTGAGACACATATCTGTCCCTCTAGCATGTCCTCTTTATGTTGCAGGTGAGTGAAAGAATAGTTTTGGCCTGCAGGCCTCAAACTCATATACCTGTATTTGGGAGGCTGGTTCTCTACCACTGCACTCCACTAGCCCAATTAAGGACCTTAGGCGATAGGTCAGTTTGCCTCAGGACATTTCTAGTTAAGTGACCTGCTTAAGGTTACACTGTAGAGAAATGAAGGCCAATGGAATCAAAGTCCGCACCACAGGAAGCACCTCATTAACAACTCAAAGTCTTGGTCCTTTTGTGCTAACTGCCTGATCCTGAGGTAGTTGCCTAGGAGAAGAGGGAGGAGCATATGGTTACAATACTTGTAGAAGGAAGTTTAGAAGACTCTATTTTATTTTGCCTGCAGAGTGAAGATAAACCAGAGGACTGCAATGCCATTCCATGATAGAATGCTGTTGAACTAGACTAGGAAAGTAAAGAAAGGGATCCCAAAGTTCAAAAGACATTCGGTGGGAAGGTGGGCTGCAAAAACCAGCATGCAGTCATGGGAAGTGGGAGAGTAAGTGCCTATAAAGAGAATACATGCTATGGTGGCAGCTGCTATAGAGAGAAGAATATAACAGAGTATTAAGCAGAAAAGAAAGCCTACAGTAAATAATTATTCAAAAACTAAGTTGGCCATTGACAGGTATGTTACTGGGACAAAATAACTGAACCACTAGATTTAATATATTACAAAGTTGCTTATTACTTTATTTTGGAAAGGAGCAGTTTTATACTTTGTAATTTGAATTATTGGGTTAATTTATGTATGCAATTGGCTCAAACAATCAGGAGTATCAGTGAAATGAACATGTGTTTCAGGCAGTTACTTCCGTGCTGAAAAATAGACTCATAGTTTTATTTTAGGTCTGATGACACACTACAGGAGAATACTAAGGACTATTTTTTATCTTTATGTCAGTATATGCACTGTATGAAGACATGATATGAAGAAAGGAACATTTACACTGTAAGAAAATTAGAGAAGGTAGATGACTGATGGTTGTGTGTAGATGTGTTTTAATAGATTGCTGCAGCACTGTTATTCGGATAACCAAAGAAAGCTGGCAAGGCAGAAGCACAAATGAAACTAGTAACCACAAAGAAATGCCTCTGCTATGGTACCTGAAAATGTCACAGAACACTCAGAGGAAAAAGCTTTCCTCTGAGTGCTGTGTGATGTCTTTGGGTACCATAGCAGAGGCATTTCTTTGTGGTTACTGTTATTATGATCTCAGTGATGACTGTGCTGATGCTTTGGGTACAATACCCGAGCAACGTAAAATTTATCATTGCAATAACTATTGGAGGGGACTGTGATACTACATTGGCTCCCTGGGTAGACAGCACCTCATTTGGGGTTAATACATACCTAATTATGCTTAATGGAATCAAATAAACTGATATTTGGGACAGCATAAAATGTATTTTTTGTGCTGCAGAAGATCATTTGATCAATAAGTAATGTGAGTGGTCAGGTAGGATATACTGATAAAATTGTTGGCCATATTGCAGGTATTGCAAATTTAATGACCCTTGGTGGTATGACTGTGCTAAAAATGAAAATGTTAAAAATGAAAATTTGGAACAAACTGCGCAAACTAACCTAACTGGTTAAGGTGTTACCTGGTCATAATGAGGATGGGGGGAGGAAGATGTTTCTGAAGAAAATGATAATGAATGGCTAGTTGTAGTAAACAAATACATTAAAAAGTGATTGAAAAGATCCAAAAAGCAAGCAGAATAAAAGATGTTACGATAGGTAATCAATTAAAGTAAGTAAAAGAAAAATGGCTTGAAAGACAAACTGATACGTGAAAGGTAAAGGATACGTTTTTGTTCCATTTTCCTTAATGTGATCAGTATAAGAAATGAAAACAGAAGAATTGCTGTGGTACAACAGTGTAACTAGTAAAAACATGGCATAAAATACTTATTAGATACATGCTTAAATAACAAAAAACAGAAAGAACAGCCAATGCAAGTATGGAGAGGGAAGATCATAAGCTCTATCAGCAACGATTTATGTTCCAGAATCACAGTATTTTATACAGTGAATTACTGCAATACATAAAGTTACTATTCCTTAACTAGGAAGGTTACTGATATTAGATTGCATTATTAAAGGACACATAAGACTTATGGTAGTTTATGCATTTTTTATCAGGAATTAAAAGAATGCAACTTCTTTCAAGAATTTAAAGAATATTTGAATGTTAATATGAATATAGTTATTTTGGGAGTCTTTAATTGTGTTAGCAGGGGAAGAAAAATAAAGCTAGGGAGAGAATATAAAATATGTAAATATTGTTTCACAATTTCAACTTAACACTGGACAGGAGCAAAAATGCACTTACATTATATGAAGAGAAAAATAAGGACAGAAATTATTATTATTATTATTATTGGTATTGGTATTTTCACACAGATTAAAGGAAGCTAATACTGGTACTTTACTTTGTGGATTTTTTGATCATGTAAGAGTATGCGCTGTTTTTGGACACAAACAGCTTTTTTCCGAAGAATGCAATGGACGTAAGAAAGTAAGTGGACGCTGATCACAAGTGTAGGTATTACAAGATAGAAGGCACGTATCATTTACAGTACATTTACCCACATTTACAGCAAAATTACCCACCTTCATGCACTCTTAGAGATGCACACATTTGATATTCTCTGTATTACAGAAACATGGCTAAAGCCCTCAACTCAGGACCATGAAATTACCCCACCTGGATATAACATCCTTATGTGTGATTGCAAAACCAAAAAGGGGAGAGGTGTAGCCATCTTGTATAAATCAGAGCTTCAAGTTTCACCCTTCAATGCATCCCTACCCACAGATATTAATGCAGAAACCCTTACTGCTAAACTTCATATCAACAACTCTAAATCCATCTATTTAATTTGCTCCTATCTTCCTCCTGGTAACAACATTAATACTCTTGAAAACTTACATAGTTGTCACTCTACCCACCTATCTCAGGAAACCATTGTACTAGGCGAATTTAACATAGTCTGGGCTACATGTAGCTCCCGCAGTCCTAACAATCACATAAATCTTTATGGTTTCTCACAAATAATAACCACCCCTACTAGAATCCATAAATGAAGTGGAAAGGAAACCACCCTAGACTGGATCCTTATTAACAGTCATCCTAGCACATATAAACCAGGAACCTTTCCTGATGATATCAGCGACCATGCTCTAACCTATATAATTAAACAAAAAATTCATATCTCTGATTGTAATATTTACAAAACCGCCTGATCTAAAAAACACTTTCAACCAGAGAGCTTCCAAAATGAATTGAATGCATGTGACTGGTCACCACTGTATCATGTGCAACTTGATGAAGCAGTCACCTACTTTAATACTAGATTCCTACAAATCCTAGATTACCATGCCCCCTGCTGCTCCTCCTGAATTAGGACCAAAATTGCCTCATGGCTCACAAAACAAACTAGGCAAAAGATCCTCCTAAGAAACAAAATTTGGGCCAAATGGAGAGCCTCTAAAAGCACATTAGATCACATTTACTTTAAACAGCTAAGAAATGCCACCAA